>NC_068983.1:93781215-93790430 GCF_001194135.2 Octopus bimaculoides
TAAAAAAAAAAAAAAAAAGAAATAGATAAATGCTTTATGGGTGCCATTTCAAGCTTTATACCAAGATGCTGTCAGCAACAAGAAATTTGGCATGCAGGTAGGAGTCTATCAGAACTCAGTTCTCATCTCCCACCCATTATAGTTAGAGCAGTTTAACCCTTTAGCTTTCAGATTACTCAGTCAAATGTAATACTTATCTATTCACAATGATATGCATTAATCATGCATTATCTCATAGCTTCAAGATTTCGTTGATGTATTTGTTTACTTTTAGAATGACACTGTGGAATAGGTATAAGAGGTTGGATCTAGTCAGTTTGGACGTAAAACAGGTAGAATATTTGGGTCGGATATGGCTAATTTAAATTCTAATGGGTTAAGAGTAGCTATCCATAGGAAAACCTGTATGCTGATGACCTTGTCCTCACAGCTGAATCTGTCAAAGATTTAGAGAAGAAATTCAAAATGTGTAAATAAAATCTTGAATCAAGGGACCTCAAAACAGACATTAAAATAAGTCAGAAGTTTTAGTTTTCAGAAGAGAGGATTTCACTGTCAATTGTGCAGTGACCATGCTCAATATAAAGGAAGTAGGTAAGAATTCCATAGTCTTCCCAATGTAAACCTAAGGATTCCCAAGAGGAATAATCGGAAGGAAGATTGAGGAGTGACTTTTTCATATATAGTGACAGGTAAGATGGTTGAGGAGGACTTCATATATAACAAGTATCTTGGAGTACCTGACAATATGTTGGTATTGTCCTCTATAATCTTCATGAATTTATTCTTGTCATTCAGAAAATTGTTATTATTTGTAATATATTCATCTTTACCCATGTTAATGAATGCATAACTTTTTGTTGCATATTCATTAACTATTACATGCGCATGTATGTATGTGTGTGTATGTACATGTGTGTGTGTCTGTGTTTCTGTTTGTCCCTCACTACCACTTGACTACCAGTGTTGGTTTGTTTTTATCGCTGTAACTTAGCACTTCAGCAAAAGTGATCAATAAAATAAGTGCCAGATGTAAAAAAAGAAATAAGTACTGGTGTTGATTTATTCGACTAAACTCTTCAAGGCAGTGGCCCAGCATGGCCACAGTCAAATGAATGAAATAAATTAAGGAAGAAAATAATAATATAAATGTGTTGTCTGTTAATATTTTCCTATCTAGTTTTGTTATGTTGTATGGTGTAATGCATTGAATTTGCTCCTTTATATAAGAACTGAGTGAGACCTGAAACATTCTGATAGAAAACAACATATCTTTTTACACCAAAGACATAAATGTAGAAACTTACTTGGAATCAAAGCGTTTCCCTAGATAGAAACTGTCAGTGGTAAATTCTTTACGTAGAAAAGCATTTAAGTTCTCCTTCACAAACTAAGCCCTAGATATAGAAATTCACACAATAAAAAACAAATGCTAATTAATGATGTGTATTCAACAAAGTAAATGACCAAACTTTAGAACAATGCAAGAAAAAATACAACACAGTAGGAAATAAACTAGACATCACACTTATGAAAAATACACAAAGCACATATATTACAGAAATACTAAGTATTCAATAGATGAATGTATTATCAAAAATCTTGTAAAACAAAATACATAATGCATCATAACAAACCATAAATTTACACAAATAAATAACTACAAAAACACTAAAATTTTTTAAAAAACCTTCAGTAACAAAACAATAGATATGTGAACTCACAAACAAGTTACTAATGACCAAAGTGGTTTATAAATTTGATTGCAAACATGAAAGTTGTAAACATCATGACACATGACAATATTACAATACAAAGAAACCTTGCAAAAAAAAGTTAAAACAAGAATGCAGTCTTGTATTCAATATAAGTGTTTTGTGTGTGTCTGTATAATTAGTAAGCAGAACACAGAACTAATTCTCTTTCACATCCATTCAACCTATATACAACTAACTGTCTATATTTTTGTCTTTTATGTCTCTTCTTATTTTATCTAATTATTTATTTATTTATTTTTTAATCACTTATCTTATTAAGATTTAAATGTTATTTTTCTGATTAATAAGTCAAAATTTTCCCACATATAACATTTCAATACTTTTAGCTTTGTACCTAACCTGACAAAAGGAAGAATAACCTTAATTGATTTTTGAACCTTAGTGGGTCTTCATCAGAGATGTCTACTTCACTTGGGCAATCCCAAAGAAATAAGTAGCCAGTTTGTTTATATACACAACAAATTCTGTAGCTTCAGAGAACTGGAGCTGCTAACTTGCATACTATACAAGGTGGTATCAAGAAGTTCCCGGACTAGTTATGTGTAATAAAAAATAACTTATTTACCTAAGTTTTCACATCATCTTCGAAATAGTTACTGGTGCCAGTGTTTCTGCCTCTTTTGGAATCCAGCCTAGAAGCCAATTTCCATAACTGGGTTGAGGACCTTCTGCGATTCACCCTGGATCTAATCAACGGTGTGAAAACAGCAACTTTTGAGCTGCCTTTTCATCTTGGAGAAGAGATGGAAGTCTGCAGGTGCAAAATCTGATGAATAGGGTGGATGCAGAAGTGATATCATGTTGCTTTTGGTGAGAAACTCATGAGTGAAGAGAGCTTGGTGATGATGTGTTGTTGTCATGGAAAATCCAATTCCTTCCCTTCACAGATCCGGTCACTTTTGTTGAATGTCCTCTCACAAAAGCTTCAAAATGTCACAGTAGAACTCTCAATCAACAGTCTGGCCCTCGGGGATGAATTCTTGATGCACAATACCATGGATGTCAATAAAAAACAATGAGCAGGTCTTCCAGATTGCTCATCATTTTCCAGGAACATTTTTTCCCTTTTGAAGCATACATGCCACTCAAAACACTGCATACAACCCATTGCCTAGTTGCCGTATGCTTGCTAAAGCATGCCCAATGTCTCTGTAGCAGATTTCCCAATTTTAACACAAAATTTCATGTTGACTCTTTCTTCCAACTTCCTGTCAATGACAAAAACCACAGGTCATACACATGATCACGAAAACACAAATTTCACAACTTGCAAAGTAAACACAGTAATGTCACCCAACACGCTGCCTCATGAAGGTCACTGCTAGCTCTCACTGCCCACACAACTATGTGCTGCCATCTGTTGGTGCACTACAGAACTAGTCCAGGAACCTTTTGATACCACCTCGTAAGTATTTGACACCTTATCTAAGTGTTAAATACTGTCAAAAGGAATCTCAGTCCACAAAATGGATGAACAAATAAAAGAAAGTAACACTCAACACATTATTTAGTTGAAATTTTAGGTATTTAATTACAGACTAACTCAGTTTCACATTATTTAAAGTTTCTTAAGTGCAAAACACTCAAAATACTTGAGACGTATAGAGTCAGACTGAAGAGAAATTAAAAGAAATTTTAAAATGGCTTCTGGTTCTGTCAGTCAATTCAGATCATGTGAGTATTTCAACTAGCAAATGACAACAGTTGCTTCATTACATTCTCCTTCATCATCATCATCATCATCATCATCATCATTTAACGTTTGTTATCCATGCTGGTATGAGTTGGACAGTTTTAACAGAGCTGGCAAGCTATGGAGCTGCACCAGACTCCAGTCTGATATGACATGGTTTCTACAGCTGGATGCCCTTCCCAACACCGACCAGTTTACAAAGTTGCTGGGTGCTTTTGCATGACACTGCACGGGTGCTTTTACATGGTACCACATGGGTTGTTTTTTGTGTGGCACCACTCTGACACTTTTATGTAACACTGCACAGGCACTTTTACATAATGTTACATGAGCACTTTTACGTGGCACAACACCGTCACTTTTACATGGCATCACACAGGTACTTTTATGTAGCACTGCCACAACTGCTTTACACCACCAGCAGGATCAGTCTTAATACTTCTACTGCAGAATGGTAGGTAAACAAAATGTTGGAATCAGTCAGGATACCACAAGACTTTAAGCAATGTGAAGATTAGTCAGGATATTTCTGTGTGTGTGTGTAAAGCAATAATAAGCTTATTCAAAATTATTGTTAAGTATTATAGAAATCTATGATATATGATTTATGTTTGCACTATGGCTATATAGATACATTTGAAGCATACATTATGTACTTAACAGTAAAACCTAATTAAAAGTTGTTTTTTTTTAATCTATATAGCATAGATTAAAATACATTGCATAGATTCTATATAGCATATAATCTATATAGCATAGATTACAGAGAACCATACTTTAACAAATTGTAAAAGTACACAATTGTTTCTATTGTATTCAGAATTTCAGCTCAGAAATAGTCATCACTTTTTCATATTCATAAATTGTTTCCATTCTTGTTGTTGAGCAAATTCAGCAGTTATACAAAGAAAAGTAAATGAAATAGAATAAAAATCAAACACCTTTGTCTTATTGTTGTTGATGTTCAAAATTATTAATCATTTTAAATGTTCTTGCAACATTCTTGGCCAATAGTATGACTTTATTCACTTATGACCAATGTTGCTGGCAATAAAAGGGAAAATGTGCAACACATTGAGAACATTTGGGAAACCTTGCCTAATATCAATTCTAATATTTGACCATAAATTTTCTTCAGTAACACATCATGAAATTCATTTGAAAAGTTTTTCTTTCCTTCTTTCTTTCTTTATTTATTTACTTATTTGTTCATTTATTTGTTGAGAAGAAGCACTTCACTTTGAATATCACTTAAAATGTTATGACTTGAGTGTCACAGATGAAACTGATTTTTGTAACCAACCATTTTCATCTAACTGCTTTAAATGCTACAAAAGAATCAAAATCTCCATAAATGACACTGCCTATTGGAAAGTGAAGTGAAAGACCATCGATAGTCAATTATGTTGAAAACACATTCACCCTGAAATAATTTTCAGCATATTTGGAAGATGGATATCGCCTGTGACTAGTGAAACTAACACTCCAATTTTGATTAAAATACATCATGCTTCTTCAAGTATAGTGTTCAGTTTCAGGATATCTGCTCAGGTGATCAGTGTTGTCCTTTGCCATATCTAATGTGGCATACAAGATTTTATTGCTAAGTTAATTTCATGGATTAGTGTTAGAATTTTAATTCAGATAACAAGTATCAGTACGTACTTACAAGTACCCAAGTATTTTTTGATATCTCAAAGATCAGACCTACACATTGTTGCCAAATTTGTAACTCCACTTAGCTCTGCCATGACATTTCTCAAACTATCCAAAAGCCATTCAATTGGTCTTACATCGTCAGTGCTCACTGAACATTTCTTTGACAATGTACATTGGGAGAGAATCTCTCTCATTGCTAAAGACTCAAAGGTATTGAACATTTATATACATACATTTATGTTGTTCCAAAGAATGTTATAGTTTCTTTCAGTACCAATGAGGGTCAGAATGTGACTTACACAACCAGAGAAAATGCAGTTCTCATTCTTTTCCTTTAAGATAGCCTGTACACCACTGTACTGTTAAGCCAGTAACATACAATTGAGCCATACAGTCTTCCATGTTCAGATATAGCCTTGCTAAGAAGTATAGGGTTTATCCTTGCACTTTCTTTAATCATTACTCTAGAAATTTCATGAAATGCACAACAGTTTTCTTCAGCTGAAGAACATGTATCTTCTCTCTTCACATATCTGATAGTGAAAGGTAAATATTCTTTGTAAGAACAATCTGGCATTCTATCAACAGCAATTGCAAAATAACATGGCTAGTTCACTAGTGCTCCTTTGCACAAATGATCCACAGATTTCAGTGAACTCATTTGTATATTATTTGATATATAAGTGTACTTATGACATTGTTTCACACTTTTGTGCATTCTATCATACATTTTGCAATCTATCATATCTGCTTAGATACCTAATAATAACCATCTAAAATTCCATAGCAATTTGTCAGCCCCTTTTGTTGAAAAGGAACTGACAAATTGTTATGGACAGATACTTCCACCTCTGTAGAGGTCCTTTTGAGAAATATTAATATGGAGATCTGTACTATACTATCCATGGTGTTGATTTACAATTAGAACGATTGAGATTGCAAATGCAGCTGTTGGCATATACACAACACACTACTCATAACAAGATACAGGCACTTCATTCCAAAGTTTAAACTTACCCTTCAGTGTTAGAATTCTTTTTAGCGCTGAACAGTTACTGACTGTATCTAAGGTATAATTTTTACCTTAGATATGGTATATATATAAGGTATAGAAATGTTTACTTATCCAGAATGATTCATTAGCTTCACATGCCAGACCTCAAGGAAAAACAAAAAGAATAGCACACTGTCCAATTGACAAACCTTTACTTTCTAACATTCTACAGTCCACATATGTCTTATCTCTGTATCTTAACATATATATATATGTGCTATTTCTGTTATGTCATACTTCTGTTATATCTTAGTTCTTGTTCGTAAAGTGATTGAGCAACTATTCAGAGCTGAAGTGGCTTCTCACCAGGAAAAGAAATTGTGTACCTTCACTTCCCAGGTGACCCATTGTACTTGCCTGTCCTCTTAGTATCTTCCATATTGTGTCTCACTTGTCAATAAACATTGTACTCAAAGCTTTCTTCACCAAAATATGCAATTCTGCTTCTTTCTAATATTTCTTTACAGAATTGCAATTTTCTGAAATCCTCTCCATCCATGATTTCCCTATTAAATTGAACCAGCAAAAGGCCATGATATACATCATCCAGATTGCTCTCAGCTGCTTTGAAGGATCTGCATGAGCTAGGGACTGTCCCTAATTTTGAGAAATAGTAGCAAACTTTGTGTATATAGACATATCTTTCAAGTTTACTATCAGTATATGGGGTGGATAAAGGTATAAGTGTGTGTGGGAGCTGTCATGTGCATGTGTGTGTGTTATATAAATATATATATATATATATTTACACACTTAAAATGGATGGAACTTGTGGCAGAGTGAGACTCAAGAAGACATGGAATGAAGTATTGAAGGCTCATATCAAGACACTGAGCTTTGCAATGGAGATGGCTTAGGAAAGGCATCCAATCATAGAAGCCTCACCAGCTTCAGCCAAACCATCCAACCCATGCCAGCATAGAAAATGGACATCAATTGATGATGATTATATATATATATATATATATATATATACTGAGGGTGATAAATTGAATATTAATTTCAATTTAAAACCAGTGGTGTAGCATATAAAAAAATCTGAATTGTATTACATGTGTATAAGAAGGGATGACCACTAGGTGGACATCCAATATGCTAGAAAGAGGTCATCAACGACCCAACCACAAAGAAAAATAATGTTATCCAGAAAAAAATTCAGCAAAATCACCTTTCTGGATAACATTATTTTTCTTTGTGGTTGGGTCGTTGATGATCTCTTTCTAGCATATTGGATGTCCACGTAGTGGTCATTCCTTCTTATACGCATGTAATATATATATATATATATATATATATATATATATATATATATATATATATATATATTATCATTATTATTATTATTATTTATTATGCGCCCGTTTCAAGCCTAGCCAGGCTCATGGGCCTGGTTTCCCAGTTTCTATGGCGTGTGTGTTCCCCCCAGCTGGACGGGATGCCTGTCTATCACAGCGTTACTCAAGAAACAGGAAGAAAGAGTGAGAGAAAGTTGGGACAAAAGAGTACAACAGGGGTCGCCACCACCCCCTGCCAGGGCCTCATGGAGCTTTAGGTGTTTTCACTCAATAAACACACACAGTGCCTGGTCTGGGAATCGAAACCGCAATCCTCTGATTGCGAGTCCACTATCCTAACCACTGGGCTATTGCGCCTATATATATATATATATATGTATATATGTATATATATATATAGAGAGAGAGAGAGGGAGAGAGAAAATATTGAACAATAGAAATGAGTGCTCAACACCACATTGATGCGTAGAATTTCTTTATCCTTGAATTAAGGCTACCATTGGTTTCATGTTAAGAAAAATAGGAAAAATAAGATATTAAGATATTTTCCTATTTTCTGAATATGAAACCAATGGTAGCCTTAGTTCACACATAGTCACACACGTACATACGCATATACATACATACATACATACATACATACAAGGTGACCATTGGGCAGAGTATTTGAAGCATTGGAGAGAAGGTCCTATAATATTTGTACTGGATGTTCTGCTGTGCTAAAGGTTAAAGGATCAAGAAGGTTTCTATATCTACATGGGCACTCAACACTATTAGCAACACTATTAGCAAAAGCATGGAACTTGCTGATACTATATCGCCCTCAATTGTGAGTAACTGCCCAAGTTTCATCAATCTGTTTGTCTTTGAGCGTGTGTGTGTGTGTGTATGTGCATGTGTGTGTGAGTGTGTGTGCCTGCTGGTGTGTGTAAATATCACATACATACAATATGCTTTGTCTATAATGTAATTACTGGATTAGATATTGTGTATTAACTCGTGCTAATTCTACACAATAGGCCTCAGATAATTAGTAATAGCATTATTATTATTAATATTATTATTATTAATATTATTATTAACATAATTATCATCATCATCATCATCATCATCATCATCATTATTATTATTCAGTGAGACCTATTAACTTACTGAAACCTTGGTAAGTTGTAACAAGAAGTGATTAAGACCACCAGACTGTAACAGTGTCATGAAGACTTAAATTAAGAGACTATGGTTTACTCATTGAATAATTCTGAAGATGGAATTCACTGAATGTATCATAGCCATTCTGTCTTTGGTCTGTAGATTTACAGAAATTCATTATCTTTTTTTATATTTTTAGTATGAATTCATATTAATTCATATGTTGAAACCAAAATGGTGTTAAATTGTGTTAATAGAAATGGAATTAATCACAGATCTAAAATGGAGAATATTTTGAGTATAGTCTGAAATCATATGAAATTGTGTGGCAATTTATGCAAGCATCTTCTATTATAATCCCAGGCTGACCAAAGTCTTGTGTGTGTGTGTGTGTGTATATATATATATATATATATATATATAAATATATATATAAATATAAGACAAGGTATCAATAATGGTCATTACATATTACTTTATTGTAGTTCATTAGACTTACAGCTGTTTTCATTAGTCATTATAGGTTTGTTATTGATTGGTTTACTCAATCAGCCCATTGAGGGGGTTGAGAAAAATTGAATGACCTAGAG
>NC_068983.1:93790555-93793529 GCF_001194135.2 Octopus bimaculoides
ATATATATATATATATAGTAGAATTAAAAATAAGAAGTCCTTGGTACAGTATTATATATTTAAGAAATGAATGCAAATTGGTTTCCTATTAATTCTTTTCACTTTAATAATTAAATGCTTGTAAATTATTAGGTGTTCACAAATTGTGACTCTTTTGTGGGTTTCTCACTTAAAAGCAGTTTTCAATCTGATATTTTGGAGTTTGTTATTCACTGTATAGATAAGGCTGTTTAACTACAACCACACACACACACACACCACATAGACATACATACACATACATGTACAGATATACAAACACCCATACATATATGTCCATGCACATATACATACATATGCACGTGTGTGAATATAAAAACAGGTAGGGTGGGAGGAGAATTAAGTTATCATGAATAAAATTATAAAATTTTAGGCTGGTTAGTTTTAGGCTCAGTATGGTGTCATAAATATCTGCGTAAGTACATGTACATGTACCAACATGTCCTCATACAGATATAGTCACAAATAGATACATATATTTAATATATACACATGGTATACACACAGATACACACAAATATAAATTCTGGTACAGGATCAGAAGGCGGTATACTGGCAAGTTCTTACATCTGGAAGCACAGGAAAGATATTATTGATCAACCTGCTCCTTGCCAAGGTGAGACAGAAGATTGCTCTGGCTGTTGCATCCTCTGAAACTGCAGCCATACTCCTAACAGGTGGAAGAACAGCTCATTCAACATTCAAGCTGCCTCTGAACCTCATCCAAAATGAATCTCCTTTATGCAACATATCCAAGAATACAGCTTTAGCAAAGCTCCTTACAGATGCCAAACTCACTGTCTTGGATGAGGCAACAATGTCCCATAAGGCAGCCTTTGAAGCACTTGATACAACACTACAAGACTACAATAAGATCATGGCTGGTGACTTCAGACAAATGCTGCCTGTCATTCCCAGAGAAACAAGGGCAGATGAGCTGAGAGCTTGCATTAAGTCCTCATATAACTGGCGACATGTGAAGCAACTTACTCTGACAACGAACATGAGGGTTCACATTCAAGGTGACCCGTAAGCCACACAGTTCTCCAACAACTTACTTGACACTGGAAATGGAAAACTTCCACAAGATCCAGAAGATAGTCTGCACCACCTCCCATGTGGCAACATGACTGCCTCCCTTGAAGACCTTAAGAGCAAGGTGTTTCCAAACATTGCCACAAACTATGAAAGTCATAAGTGGCTATGTGAAAGAACAATTCTGCTGTAGACAAGTTGAGTCTAAATTTGTTGTCTCAGCTTACATGATGGGTGAGAATGTATTCATTTCAAGGATACCTCTCATCTCAAATGATTTCCCTTTTCAGTTCAAAAGACAGCAGTTTTCTATCAAACACGGCTTTTCATTGTTTATAACCTATACCCATTTTTTGGTTACAAAATGAGTTAGACAAATGTGTATTTACTTTATATACATATATGAGTTGAAAACTTTCTTTTCACATTTCACTTAACGTCTATGTTCCATGCTGGCATGGGTTGCAGAGGTATGTAGAAAGTTGGTATTTCAGCTACTAGCAGTTGAGACATGCGTAATCTAGACGGCATTTTAAAATTTCATTATTTTCTTTAATCCGGGCAACACCAGGTATTTCTGCTAGTATATATATATATATAATTTAGAGAAAAGAACCACAGTTCCTAAACTCATCCATGAAAATCCACAGTCACATATAGAAAAATTTAATAAGTAAATATACTAAAAAGAACTATAATAAAATACAAAGTAATAATTATTAAAATAATAAAATGACTACACGTGTTTCATAACCAAATTTTCAAATAGAAAAGAAAATAAAATCGATTAAAATAAATCGATCAAAAATCAATTCTATTCAAAAATATAGCTAATCTTCGGGTCAAAATACATCAATGATAATAATAAAATGAATGTGTAGATATCAACCAACAATAAATAACAAATGAATTCATATAAAAATACGTATTTTATCAATAAGTAAAATTACTTATTTTTACAATAAATAAAAGAAAAATATTTAACGATATTGTTCTTATCGAAGCTTTAGTTTAAACTAAAATTTAAAAGTTATACTATTAACATATCGTTTATTAGAATATCAGCTAACAATATATAACAAATGAATTTCTATAAAAATACTTATTTTACCAATAAATAAAAGAAAAACATTTAACAATATTATTGAAAATATATGCAATACTTATCTAATCGAAGTTTTAGGTTAAACTAAAATTATGAATGTTACATTATTAACTTTACGTTTATTAGAATATAAACTAACAAAAATAATAAATGAATTTATATAATAATATTTATTTCACCAAAAGTAAAAGATAAACATTTAACAATATTATTGAAAATAAATTCAAAGCTTATCTTACCGAAGCTTTAGTTTAAAATAAAATTTAGACGTTATACTATTAACTTAGCATTTATTAGAATATTAACTAACAATAAATGAATTTATATAAAAATACTTATTTTACCAATAAATCAAAGAGAAACATTAGACAATATTATTGAAAATAAATGCAACACTAATCTTATCGAAGTTTTGGTTTAAACTAAAATGTTAAACATTATACTATTAACTTAGCATTAAATAGGATATCAACTAACACTAAATAACAAGTGAATTTATATAGTGATACTTATTTTACCAATAAATAAAAGGAAAACATTTAACAATATTAATGAAAATAAATGCAATACTTATCGAAGTTTTAGGTTAAATGTTTATAAGAATATAAACTAACAAAAATAATAAATGAATTTATATAAAAATATTTATTTAAACAATAAATAAAAGAAAAACATTTAACAAAATTATTGAAAACAAATGCTAAAGCTTCGTTGAGATAAGTATTGCATTTATTTCCATTAATATTGTTAAATGTTTTTCTTTTATTTATTGGTAAAATAAGTATTTTCTTATTA
>NC_068983.1:93795265-93821697 GCF_001194135.2 Octopus bimaculoides
ACACACACACACACACACACACACACACACACACACACACACACACACACACACACATGATGAGTTAGATATAATGTTGCTGCATTGCCTTCAATAGTGTTAAATTAACTATAGTAAAGCGAAATATAAGTATCAAATTCTTTTAATATTAAATAGAAATTTAGGTCTAGAAGTCATTTTACAATTTTTGTAATTTTCTTATTTCTTGTCACTGAAAATTTAAGTGATTAAATTCAGTATTGCAAAACTACATGATTTAATAAATGTTTTTGTTTTTAGAAACTTTTTAAAAAGTTAACCTATCTGGGGAAATTTATTAGTTTGTGAAGATGGAGGTTAGTTAGTGCTTTTGGGCTTCAGCAATATTCTAGACCATGAGGTATTGATAATTGAATGAAGTTGATATAGTTAATAAGATCAATATCTAATTAGAAATAATGCTGGTTAGTAGCTGGAGGAAACACAAGCAACAAACAATTTTCAGAAAGAGTTTGAGGGTGTAAGGAATGGATGAAGGGAGACATAATTCAAAGGAGAATTATAAACCTGCACTGAGTGTAAACGTTAACGGCACTAGATAAATCTACGCAGAGAGTATCAGTGGAAGAATCAGAAAATTATGATTCAGAACTATGAGTTGCAGGCTGTAACTTTGATTGAAGATGATCTGTTACAAGAAAGATTA
Organism: Octopus bimaculoides; assembly: GCF_001194135.2. NCBI lineage: Eukaryota > Metazoa > Mollusca > Cephalopoda > Octopoda > Octopodidae > Octopus > Octopus bimaculoides. The sequence continues at coordinate 93,795,951 of NC_068983.1, forward strand.
GGTAATAGATACATGTGGAATGATATATTTGTGCCACCAGTTGTGAAGGGTCATACCAAGTTTGTTTTTATCACTTATTTAGAATAAAGGAGTTTTGGATTATTTAAATCTCATTTAATTTTTTAGGTATACAGTCAAATGTATGACATTTCTGTGCTACTTATAGAAATTAGACTTTCACTTCCAAATAAGATTATGATATTTTCATTCTTTAGTTGTCATCATCGTCACATCTGCTTTCCTCTGCTTGTGTGAGTTAGATGAGTCTTTTTTAGTAGTATCACATTACTTGTTATAGTCCTTTGTCATCATCTTCATGAAGTTCAGCCTCTTCAGACAAGCTACCACCACTCCTTTTCCCATATCTTCTCCAGATGTTCTCTTCTCTTCCACATGATTCTTCTTCTTGGATTGCTTAACAGATCTTTACCCAACTACTACCCTCCATATGCATTACATGTCCATACCAGCACAGTTTTTACTCTTATAAATAAGAATATATTATATCTAATTCCTCTTACACCCAGTCTTTTTATGTTTCAGCTCTTTTTTCTTTTCTTTTTTTTTTGCACGCTCACATTACACATTCTGTGAAGCACTATTGCTTCATTTCTTTCCATTCTTTGCACATCTTTTGCATTCAGTGCCCATCTTCCTCTGCCAAGCAACATTGCACTTTATGCATAAACATCATACAACCATTAATTCACTGTTGTCAGCAGTGGCAATAGTTTCTTGAACTCTTTCACTCCATTCATACTCTGACTGTCATGCTTTCAGAACATCCACCTAATTTGGCCACCTTGGTTACAGAAACTATTAACTACTTTTTCAAAGCCTTCCAAACATTTGAAAGAATTTACTTCATGTGTGCTCCTGATGCTAACTACTTTTGTGCATCTGCTACACACTAAGTCTTGTCTTCTCTGTCGATCTACCTATATAATCCCATTGCATTTATTGTGCACCCATACTTTATATATCATTCATATTTCAGAATTCCTATCTGATTCTTTTCTATATGCTGAGCATGGCAACTTCATAAATAGCAGCGGTGTTCTGTCATCATTTTTAATAACTAAGATTTTCACCTTCACCAGATTACTTTGAGATCTTTTTAGTCTTTGCTTCTACATTTGGAATTTTTTCATTAATTCTTCAACAGCTATGAGAACTAGTTCATTAGTGAATAGAAGTACCTACTGACAGCTGGCTTTAAACTTCTCTGTTATGGCTTGAAAGGTAATAGTAAAAACTGTTGGGGTTCAAGAACATTGCCCTGCTAGACACCCACTTGTATGCTAACTTCACTGAGCTCATTGTTAACTCATACTTAGCTGACATCATGTCAGTACATAGCTTGCACAACTCTCACATCTGCACCTAATTTTCTTTATAAATTATATTTTAAAATCAGTTTTGGGTGCATTTAAGTAAAGAGAGTTATATTAAGCTTCATTGTGAATACTTATTGCATTATATGGCTTACATATTATTTTACACACTTTCCAATATTTTTATCTATAAATTATAAAAGCTTTTCTCCTTCATTATACTTGAATCCTCTCTTTCTATATATTTTTAGCCACTCCACTCTTATTTTACTTTTAGTCAAGTCTTTAATTCATACTTTGCTTCACTTTTATAGATCTAGCTGCATATACATGATGTCTTCTGGGTATGATATAAATCATATACTTTTATATATATATATATATATATATATATATATCATTTATATATATATATCATAATAAAAGTATACATTTTAAGAGTGTTTATAGTACTTTTTGGGGTTCTTAATGCAGCTTTTGTGCAGTGTATCAAAATCTCCATGCTATTTTTCATTGAAATTCTTGCTCTTTTTGGAAGTTTTGGTTTGTTGTTCTTAGATTGGTTTTTGATAAGTAATAATGCCAGATCAAGTAAATAGTTTTCTAAATCCAGCCCCGACATTTGGGAGAACTAAATCAGCTTGCTTAGCATTTTTATAACCAATTGCTGTTTTGTTTTGTTATTTTATGTATAGATTTTTCAAAGAATTTGAATGTTTAAAAAAAAACAGAAGGGTCAACTTATATAAACATCGACGGTAACCCACAGTTTGTTCAATTCACATACAAATGCAGTGAATTACTATCAAACTAGAATAACTATTGATTATTGCTAAATGTTCATGCATATTTAAGATTTTTAACAGAGAATGTTTTGTCATTGGTTAATGACAAAACATTCTCTGTTAAAAATCTTCCTTAAGCTTCTTACAAGTTGTATTCATACATTAGGGTAACTTGTTTGTTGATAGGAAATACAACACCACAGCCTTTTTCAGGAATAAGACATCATTATTAAATCCTTTCATCAATATAAACATGATGCAGAAGAAAAGCATGAAAATAATTATATATGATAGCAGATTAAATTGCAAAGAACATACAGAACTCCTTAAAGATTAGACATGAAGAACATAGAAAAGCATGGAAAAGCATTGACCATTGACAACAAGTCAATTCATTTTCCTGAGATAACCTCAGAGAGGTTTTAGCTGGTAGTGGCTCATATCAGGGATACTTCAACAGCAACACCAGTACTTCACCATTTCTGAGAACTTGGAAGCTCTAAGCCAATGAGGGAACCTCTTCACTATTGTTTCTAAAGGTGGAATGCATGTACCACAGCAATATTTTGGCAAGACATGGATTTCTTTACAATGGGCATAAGCAAGTGACAAGTGAATGAAACTTGCCAATATAGTTTTTGCTATCCAGCAGCATGTTGATAATTGTTCTTATGCAACATGGTGTAGCCTAATGATTTGAGAGGTTCCCTGTTATGTTTTGCAGTATCTTATGGATGTTACACTTCATACCTTCCTACATACCTTCCTGCAACACTACAATAAAATCTCTTAATTATGTGAGTGCAGTGATATTGTATAATCGCATTCCTATGTTTATATATATATATATGTATATATATATACTGTGATTGTTCATGGCAGGATACATGTTTTCTTGGAAAATCCAAGTTGGATGTGGGCCAAAATAGTTGAGAAACACTTTTCTACATTGTCACTCAATCTGCCAGAAATACCAGCTAACTTCCTTTACATTGACCAATGTAGTTCTGGATATATGAAAATATTGGATGATCATAACTGGAAGATTTTGATCACAGGTCTCTTCATTTAGGGCCACCGTGAGTCAAACAACAACAGCAACAACAAAAGCTTACCAACCGCCTTCAGTGAGAGTTTACTTCTTTTTTTTCCCCTCTTTTTTTTTCCAAATATAATAAACACTTTCATTTTATTCTTTTTTATTTGTTTCTGTCATTAGACTGCAGCCATACTGAAGCACCACCTTGATGTTTTACTTGAATGAATCAACTCCAGTACTTATTCTTTTTTAAGCCTAGTACTTAACCTATCAATCTCTTTCACCAAACCAGTAAGTTACGTGGATGTAAACACAAAAGCAAACTCAACATAAGCATCCTTCGTCCAGGATAGTCATTGTTAGAATGCTTTCAATTATAGATCAATGTGATCAAAACTGATTTGGACCTGAACGAAATCTTGCATTAGTTTTTCCTGTTCAAACTTCATCAGAGTCCTGGGAAATATACATGCATTAATTTTTTAAAATTTACTATTATAGATTGCTGGCAGGGAGATGAGTCACTGCTATCTCTAGCGGTTGAGTGTCCATCATTAACAAAACCTAACATGGTTGAAATCATGTGATCTGATGGTCTCAGTACTGGAGGTAGTGGACATTTATCTCCCCAATAAAGATATGAACAAGAGTGCACTTATGCACCAAAAAACCTATATGAGAGTTTCTCTCATGATAACTACTGCAGTATAGTTTGTTCTAATAGAACATACACATTTAATTGGGGTTGAATATTACCTCTCAGTACTAATCCTACTTCTGTTACTAATATATATATTTTTTAACAAGCTCACTGGCTAATCATGACACTAGTATCTGTTCTTACACTGTTTTTCTAATTATCACTGCTAGAGTCACTGCTATCTCTAGCAGTTGAGTATCTATCATTGATAAAAACAAGGAAGGTCGAAATCATGTGATCTGTTTATTTCGGCACTCGAGATGGTGGGGATTTATCTTACCACTAGTAATGTAAACAACAGCAGATTTTGCACCAAAAACCCAATATGAGAGTTTCTCTCCTGGTATCAACTGCAGTATAATTTGTTCTAACAGAACATGCACATTTAAGTGGGGATAAATATTACCTCTCAGTATTAATACTGCCTCTGTTGCTAATATATATTATGTATGCTGTATTTTATTTTGAAAATTGCTTTGGCCTAACTTGTTTTTGTTAATTTGAAGAGAGATTATGCTAAGCCCTTCTAGGCTATATGATATATATATTTATGTGTGATGAAATTAGTGTTCATTTTTAATTTGTATTGTTTCTAAGAGAAATACAGCACTCCAGGCAGTTTTCTCATAGGTTATATTATATAGAATGATTTAGAAGTCCCTTTAACATTTATATGATACATGAAATTTTAATTTTTTTGTTAATATTTTTTTTTATGTTTAATACTGTTTATGCTATTTTCTTGTGATTATGCACACACACACACACACACACACACACACACACACACACACACACACACACACATGTATATACATATGCATGTATGTATGTTTGTATAAGAAAAATGTCACTATCAAAAGGTGAGAGTATATTCATTGTCCTAAAAATAGCACAATATGCAGAGTGTGAGAAGTATTTGAGGACATATTTGGTAATTTAATAAAATGACTCTAATCTAACAAAAACCAAATATATTTTTATAACGATGTGTGCACATGTTCTTGCTAACACCATTCTATAAATCTGCCTTCACTCTTTGATAACTGCTTCAATGCTAGATCAGAATTATTTATATGATTACACTAAATGGTCCTTATTCATTTCAGACACAACCAGGATGATAGTGGCCTTCAGTGAAGCTATGATATTCTGAGGATGTTGATTAATCTTCCTTTCAGTAATGTCCTAAATATAGTAATCCATGAGATTTAAATCTCACAAGTTTGGAAGCCACAACTTTGGTGAGAAGGTGTCGAGTCTTGTTGAAACATATATGGCCTTCCTTTGTGTACTTCATCCATCTAGGGTTTAACAACTGTCTCCGACACCTCAAAGTATCCAGTAGCATTAATTTTAAGACTCAGTGGAAAGATGTAAAAGGTACAGACATGACTTTCCTTACTCACCACTCCTAAAACTATCACAATTGCTAGAAACCTTGTGTGCATCACTCTGGTGATATCAGAAGCATCTGCTCATAACCATTTATCATTTCTCTTGTTAGACTTTTGGTCATAGTCAAAGTTTTTCTTATCAAAGAAGAAACAAAGTATGCCATGTTCACAAGGATTTTCAGGCTTGTTAAATGATCATTTGGCAGGGATCAAACAGTGTTCCTATGTTTTTGCAGGCATGAATTGATCTCTTCTCAGCACATATGACTTGTATCAAATATCTTCGTGCACCACAGTTCTGATAGTCCATTCTGACACTTGAAGTTCTTTGGTGATGGCCCTTGTTGATTTTCCAGGAAGACTATTGATAATATTTGAAACCATTGGTTAAATTGTAATGTTTTTATAGTGTGTCTAATTGTTTAGAATGATTTGTTTTCTCTTTGGCACAATTGAAACATTCCCACCAGATGCTTCCAATTCCAGCCAAACTTTATGCATAATAAATCTTGCAACATTTAGAAAGTTGGCAATTTGTAAATTGCCACTTTCCCCACATATGGCAACAATGACCGCATCACTTTTTATGACTTGTGTTAGTACTTTATTTTCTATGAGGGAATGTGAAAAAAATAAAAAGCTTTTGAATAGTTTAAAGAGAATAATATACATAGAATTAGGTATCCTCAAATACTCCTGGCATAGTTTGTATATACAAACTATGGCTGTAACACAGAATCAAGGATGACTTGATTCTGGGAGAATGTACCATGCTTTTGCTAATTGTTTTAGATTTTTATATAATCATGAGCTAGCATACACCTTCTCAGCTCTTCACTCTTGATCAGTGGAACATCCAGGCTTGGATGATCCAATGGATCAAGCAGATGGCTGGAGAGAGAGGGAAGAGATGGGGAGAAGGATAGAGAGAGGAGGAGAGGACTATGCCGTCACTCAGTCGGTGCTCATTTCAACTGAGTAGAGTGGAACTGTATGAAAGTACTTTACTCAAGGACACAGCAAGCTGTCCAGTCCATAAATCAAACACACAGCTCTTTGTGAATGTGTACCCAAATATCATCATCATCATCATCATCATCATCGTCAGAAAACATACACACACACAGACATGAGAAGGACTTTTGGATCCCCCTGTAAATTTTCTTGTTTTTATGCATATATATATATATATATATATATATATATAACAATATTATTGAATTTGTTCTTTCCTAACTTTTAAAGAAAGATCAAAACTTAGAAAATTGTGAATATGAAAGGGAAGCAAAAATGTTGTGAAATAACTTTTAAACATTTAGAAGACAGATCAAATTAAACAAATAGTGGAATAACTTTAAAACATTTAGTAACTTATTGAGATTTTTATGAAAAGAAATCTAAAGTTATAAAATAGTAAAAATGTGTAAGTACTTTGCCATATTTGAATAATATTTCCTTCATTTCTTTAAAATTGTTATTATTATAACAGTGAAGTTTAAAGTTGGAGGCAGGAAGTTGTAGAGGAGATGATCACAGTGAATGAGGGCCATAAAGAAAAGTGAGCTTTTTGAGAAAAGATGGCATTTCAGAATGAACAACAAAATATACTAAAATTGGAATTTTTAAGAGTTTACTATATTTTTGAATTTATTGAAAAGTTTTAGTGTTTGGTTATCTATATAGATATCCTTAGCTTTTGGTCATTAAATATAAGGTTAGTATTTGCAAGGAACACATAATCCAGTTAAAAGTTCTAAAGGCATGAAGTTCTTGTGTGAAAGAATTTAACAAAATACAAAAGTTATGATCTCGATAATGAGACAGTTTCAGGTGAGAGAAAACATGCATATTTCAAAACTTATGCTTATTTTCAATGATTCCCTTTGTGTTTTGTAATGTTAAGGAATTATTGTAGTGTCATAGGAATTTTGGAGGGAAGCATTAGTGCATGTGCAATGCTGGAATTCTGCCATGAGTTATTGGTTGACATAGCAGCAGTAAAAGAAAGCTTTCAAATCCATCTAATGGAATATAGCTAGTATTGTGTTGGAAAATAAAGAGATGGTTTCAATTGCTCTAATTGGACTGGAATATTGCCTTCATCATCATCATCATTGAAATATACAATAAATGAATTTGTTTTACAACCAGGTTTTATTTCTTTAATTTTTTTTTCTTTTTAATCCATATAAATACATTCCATTTGGCTCTTCATTTGTGCACCTGACCATAAATTTTAAAGATTAATATCTCAATTTCTATACTTTTATCATGTGACTTTATTCACTAATGTCAGTTATAGAGAAGATAATGTACAAATGCATGACAGAAGTTGTAGACCACCTCTGATTTGCTTTATAGTTCATCTGAACCAGTTGTAAAGAAATGAGGGGAAGCACTCAAACAATTCTTGCTTTGGAGAAGATGTATAAGTGGTTAGTATTGAGAAGATATATTACTTTGTATAGTTTTTACCGTCTTTATTATTGTAGGACTTTAAAAAGTTTGATACTAAATTCAAAAGTTGAGAAGTTATGTCATCCTTTAGCTATCTCTGGCCTCAAGCTATAACAGATTGATTATATGGGCAGTGACCAGCCTATGCTAACATTGACTACATTAGCACTGACCTACCTGTCTAAAAAGACAAAAAAAAATTGATTTGTTTTTTAGATCTGATTTTTAAATGGTTTGGATTCAAATATTTCTTAATACGCATCTGTGAAATGGAAGGGGTATGTTTTTAGCCACATTGACAAAGTCAAGTTGAGCAAGTTGAGCAGCATTTTGTGCTGGGAGAGTTTGATCTGATGACAGTGTTGTACATAATATAAATACATTAACCATGATGTCACAGCACCACATCAGAATACTTACTTATACAGCCAAACTGTCAAAACTATCTTCCATCCATATAGCCTGACAACTTAATTTACTGCATATTATAAACGTGAGTAAGCAATGTATTCAGCAGTGTTAAATATGATGAGGTGATAGGAATCTACTTCAGTGTTCATCTTTACATTACAGATATGAATGACTTGTCATATATTTGTCTACATTGTTGAGAAAATATCTGGTTAATTGAGACTTGAGAGAAAAAATCATGTACTCACCTTCTAGTCTGTGATTATTCACTAACGTCTCAGATTTCTTGTTTGATTAACATTGAAGAGATTTTATGTATATGTGTTAGGATGTAGAAGTGTAGCCTTCAAGATGTTGCAGCTTAGTAATAAAGTTTTGGTTTCAGATAAATGTCAAATTAAGTGATCTCTATCAAAATTTTTATTCAAAATTTTACAAAAGTTGACTAAAGATTCTTAAGTTTACATTCTATTTTAGACAGAAAAGGACTAGCCTCTAGCCTCAGGAATTCCTAGGTTGTGTTAAGTGTGGTTGCTGCTTGTTTTGAATAGATGTCATATCAAGAATTTATTATTATGTTATGGAAGAACAGATTTTATTTCTTTATTGCTTTGAATTCCATGGTCAAATCAACTTTACTCCCAAAATGATAAAACATTAAGAGAAATTTTATTCATTTTAGATTTTCCTAAAAGTTTCAGCAAAAATATTTCTAGTTACTGAAAATTGTCATGACTTGAAGATTTTCTAAACTTTTGAGAGAACAAAATTTGCAATGCCTTCCACAACTTCAAAAGAAAATCCTTTTATATGAAAGCCATGTTGAAATTCTAAACATTAATTTGGAAAATTTCCTGAGAATGACTTTCAAGCAAAGTCAAATGAAATAAATTTTGAAAAATGAGTTGTGATTAAAACTTAATTACCAAATCAAGTGAGTACCTCAAGTCCAGAGTTGAATCATTTGCAGGAAACACCTGAAGCAATGAACTGCATCAATAATGAGAGATTATTATTTCCAGTGGGAAATAATTACTTCCTGTTTTATGTCTTAGATGTTTCAGATTTCAGTTGGTGATTACAGTTTCTTTCGCATAATGTTAGTGTAACCCTTTTGTGGTGCAATTAGCAAGTGTTTCATATTTTAATATTGCTTTAGTTGTATTCTATTTTGCTGAAAATTCATAGAAGTATTTTCATTAGCATTACAATTACTAATCTACTGCATTTACTTGTGTGTACTATACTCTTTTCCCAGATTTTTAAACCCTCAGATTCTGGTTGCAATCTACATATGAAAACAAAATGGTCTCCATGTTGTCTCTGCTCCAAGTGCACTTTACATTCTGGTCAGTATGACCTGAAGTAAATTGTATCTATTGTTCAAGCTGACTGGTATATAACAAAGAGTTTAAATCACTGCAATAACACCATATATACTCATAAAGTTGCACTTTTTAACTGAGATAAAGGGCATGAAATGCTGTCTGTGGCTTATCAATTACACTTTACTCTGGGCTTGAAATTCATAACAAGCCTTAACATATACACATCCTCATCAGCAAATGATTGTGTATGTAGAACAGGTTGATCATGATATTGTTATGCAGTCACTATGAATATCAATATTGTAAATAAACACAGGATACATCTCTTGCAGAAACAAAAGTGTTTGTAATATCTATGTTATATTGCTCATATCCATCTGTATGTTTGCATATATATACACAGATTTGCTGGCAGAAGTTTTGAAAAAATGCCTTGTATTTCTGCTTGAAAAAGATGTTACAAGATTTGAGCATAATCACTAAAGGAAAAAAATTGAGTTATGAGGCTGGTTTTAAGTTGTGTGATATTGAAAAGGTTGAAGAGCATAGGAATTGTAGTACTAGGACAGAGTTTTGTGTGTCAGAAAAACTAGTGAGGGACTGGAGTAAACATTCAATACAATGTGAAAACAAAATATGCCAGAATGTTTTTCTATAACAGAAACTGGAGAAAGATTTATATAGTTGGGCATGTGAATTACACATGAATGAACTTTTCATTCACATGACTATTAGAACAAAAGTTAATAGATATAATTATTCATGGATAGCTTACAGCTATCTATGGGTACAAGCAAATGTAATATTTCTCAAAAGTTCTGCATTTCAGCTGGGTGGTGGATGCAGTTTATGAACAGAACTGGTCTAGCATTACGATAGCAAACCAATTGGGATAATTGATTCATGAAACTATTGTGAGATTATTTTGAATATATTTTTAATGAAGTTCATTAAAATCAATTCATAAATGTTTATTTCATTCAAACACAGTTGCAAGGATTTAATAAAAGTAATTAAATGAAGACATTCGATAATGACAGTGTTTACATTCTGTGTTATGTGTTTTATAGCCTTCTGAAGGTTGGGGGCAGTAATTCCACATTTGCCTATAAAATTAAAAGGTCACTTTAAGTCTGTAAAGTTCAACAGTTACTTTTGATTTGTTTAGGTTGCATGAATTTTCTCAGAGCATTTAAGTCAGCTATTATAATAAATTTGACCAAAGGCTATCTTTAGAAAAGTCAGTGCATATTATACATAAGTTATTTCCTTCAGGCTTTCATAGCAAAAAATAGATAAATAAATGAATAGATGTGCACATTATGTATGAGTGCATATTATTTATAGCATATAAATATAATTTTGTGTTATTTAATTACATTAAATATTTTTGTTGAGATTAAAGTAAATGGCATATATTATATATAAATAGCTTCAGTTTGTTACATGGGTTAGTTCAATAATTACTAGAAACAGCACAAGATTCTAGTAGTAAGAAGTCAAAGAGAGCATAGCACTATAATCTTATAGTGATACAAAAGATTACATATTTATTGTGCATACATGAAAGATATAATGATTGGAAATATTTACTGAATTCAGCATGAATGAAGGCTCCATGTTGTTGTAGCATAACATTTATGACAAGTTACAGGCAATCAATGACTTAAGATTAACCCATTGATGAGTCAACAAAGGAGCCTTTACATGGCCTGGCAACCTGCTAGAAATTGTAACCAAATTTCTCTTAATCATACCCAGCCATTTTAAATAAGGGAAAAACCCACTGGATAGTGTAGTTGTGGATATCACTAAAGAAAGCAGGGATCTTCACAGTTTGACTGTTTTTGATCATAGATCTACTTGATTAGGCATAAATTAACATAGGTTTTGTAATTTGATGTGCTTTATTTACATCCCAGCTGCCAGCCTACTATGGCACTCTGTAGTTACGACAACAAGGGTTCCAGTTGATCTGATCAACAGAACAGCTTGTTTGTGAAATTAACATGCATGTGGCTGAGCACTCCACAGACACATGTATCCTTAATGTAGTTCTCAGGGAGATTCAGTGTGACACAGAGTGTTTGCAAGGCTGTCCCTTTGAAATACAGATAGTATTCATATTTGCCAGTTGATTAGACTGGAGCTATGTGAAATAAAGTGTCTTGCTCAAGGACACAACGTGTCACTGGGAATTGAACTCACAACCTTACGATCATAAGCCAAATACCCTAACCACTAAGCCATGCACCTTTACTCCACCCTATTATCAAACAGTAATTAGTTGTTATGACCCAGGTCAGCCTTGATATAGCAGTGTTATGGTCCAAAAGTAGGCAATTCAACTAATAGAGTTACTGCTTGAACATAATGGTTAGTTATATTAGAATGTAATAATATAAAAAAGCATTGTTTATTTAGTTTGTATATAATCAAAGATTATATTGGTAATCTTAGTAGGGAGTATTAAAAGAGATCTTAGTAATGTATAGTAATTTTGCTTGACTTATAAGAGATGATTAGTGACCCAGAACAAGAGCTGAACAAAATCTAACAATGTTTTTATTTTGTTTTTGTCTGGATCAAGTTGAACATGATGTGCTTTTAATATGGTGTTGTACCTTCATCTTGGTATATTGCTGATATGACTAGCTGTGGGTGGATGGATGATAGAACATGTAGCATTTTGAATATATGTCTATATCATACATTGTTGTTGATATGTCTAATTTTTAATATGCTGTTAAACATCAATTATCTTACTCTCATGGAATAGTGACTGTAACATTTTGAATGTATGTTCATATCGTATTATAAGATTGCTGGTGTGTGGATTGTACATTTAGATTTTAACACAGTGTTGTAGATTCCCCATTGAGTATTAATGTTACATCTAGATGTGTCTGAATGGTAGGATGTCTTGTATATAAACATAAGTTATCATACTGTCATACCTAGACATGCTTGTGAATTGTAGAATATGTAATTAGAAGGACTGTTTGAAAGTTTCAGCTGCAAACTGTCTATAAATTTTCTATTTCACAATTTAGACAAATACACGTGTATCAAATAAATTCTTGATTTATTAAAATATATCCACTTCTAGAGGATGTGCCATAATTAACAAATAACAACTAAGACCAGCCCATATGAGAAGGGGAGATAATATTAAAAATCAAAATTTCTCCAAAGTTGATGTTCCTTTAAAGAAAAGAACAGGTTTAATATCTGGAAGTAAAAGGATAACTATAGACATATGTTTCTGCCTCAACATGCATCATCAGCACAAGAAATTTTCAACCTTCTCTCCAGTAGGCTAGGGACTTAGACATATATGAAAAGAGTAGAACACATTTACATTCTAGGTAATTTGCATAATTTAAACAAAAATTACTGGCAGTCCATCAGTTAAGATGACAAGGGTTCCAGTTGATCCAATCAATGGAACAGCCTGCTTGTGAAATTAATGAGCAAGTGGCTGAGCACTCCATAGACACTTGTACCCTTAATTTAATTAGTTCTCAAGGAGATTCAGCATCACACAGAATGTGACAAGGCTGTCTCTCTGAGCTACAGGTACAGCTCGTTTTTGCCAGCTGAGTGGACTGGAGCACTAGAAAATAAAATGTCTTGCTCAAGGACACAATATGCTGCCAGGAATCAAACTCATGTCTTTACAATTGTGAGCCGAATACCCTAACCACTAAACCACATACTAAGAGAAATAACTCAGAGTGCCTGGTAGCATAGGGTTAAAACCCCCTTCAGTCATGAATGACCATGGGATTGTACCTAGAAAGTTCCCCTCCAAGGCACAAGTCCAGGCAAAGTTGTTTTTGGAAGACCAGCAGTCACCCATGCATACCAGCCTTTCCTGTCCATGCCACTGATGTTATTTAAGGGAAAGGCAAAAGCCTATACAGCTTCACACCAGTGATGTCACAACTCATCTCTACACCTGAGTGAACTGGAGCAATGTGAAATAAAGTGTCTTGCTCAAAAACACAACACACTGCCCGGTCCAGGAATTGAACTCACTACCTAATGATTGTGAGCCTGATGCTCTAGCATACCTTTTCCTTATTGGTATGTCAGCTTCAGAGAATTCATGATTCTTGAGACTATCTTCTCTTCTCATATGGAACTGGTTTTAATTATCATTTGGTAATTATAACTCATCATCTAGAGGTGAAGATAATTTTAATAGATCAAGAATTTATGTTGTATGGTATTTGATGTACCTATATATGTTTGTGTGAAGGTGTGTGACTTAGTGGTTAGAGTATTCGGCTCATGATGATAAGGCCATGAGTTCAATTCCTGGTGGCGTGTTGTGTCCTTCAGCAGGACACTTTATTTCACATTGTTCCAGTCTACTCAACTGGAAAAAATTAATTGTACCTGTATTTCAAAGAGTCCTTTGTATCACATTCTGTGTCATACTGAAACTTGCTGAGAACTACGTTAAGAGTACATGTGTCTGTGAAGTACTCAACCACTTGCACATTAATTTCACAAGCAGGCTGTTCTGTTGATCAAACCAATTGGGATCCTCATCATCATAAGTGATGGAGTGCCATATGTCTGTGTTGTTCAAATACATGCTACTGGTCACTGCTTTATTTTTTCTTAGCTCATTTCACAAATTAGTTGGTTCAGAAGCAAAATAGTTTTTGCATAAACACTCCGTCAATCTCATAATAAATTGAAATCCTCATAAAATGATGTTTACTTCATGACTTAAAGCTCATATAATAGCAATCTAGTGACCATATCTAGAATTCTAACTAAATGATGAATTTCAAACCCAATAACTAGACTAAAAATTATATAATCCATACTGTCTACATGTAAAACACACCATGAGCCAAAACATCAATTTAATACTTTAACTCTGAGAAACGACACTATATTTGTTATCACTCATAATAAAAATTATGTGATGCAGTACCTAAGATGACCAAACTGAAAAAAAAAGGCTTTTAAATATAATGAAACAGGAACAGAAATAGACCAAGGAATATGTAGTTATTAGGTTGCATTGAAAAATTATCAAAGAGAAAGGACAGCTGAAGTAAGCTAGGTTTTACCAAAATCTTGCTGGAGGGAAAATATGTAAAAATTATGATGGGAATATTTCAGAGAAAATGATTTACTACATGTAAAATTATTTTAAATTCTTTTGAGTATAATGTGTGTGTGTGTGTGTGTGTGTGTGTGTGTGTGTGTGTGTGTGTGTGTATATATATATATATATATATATATATATATATATATATATATATATATATATATATATATATATTTATATATGTATGTATCTGTGTATACACACACACACACACACACACACACACATACACGATGAGATTTTACCATGTTGATGTTTTAGCTACTCTGACTTCCATAAAAACGTAGATAATAATAAAATTATGATGGCAGCTGGCATTATTCGGGGAATTGCAATTTGTCAAGTTGCTGGAAGGTGTTTCTACTTATATTTATATGCGAATATTTTCTCTGTTTATTCAGTTTTCAATATGTTTAAATTACATTAGATCTAATCTCAGAACTAAATGGAATGGCATTTACCCAATGTCTATTTTGCTAATCTAATTAATTCAGAGAAATTCCTCTATATTCGCACAAAAACAGCCTCCAGAATATTAGAATAGAAACTGCTCTGAAATTCTGTATGAATATTACATAGCCATTAGTTCGCAATTATTGGGTGTTTATTTATTTGTTTATTTATTATTGTTTTTTATTCAAGATAGAATCATATAAAAAATATTTTAACTTTATACTATTATTCACTTAAACCAAAACAAGTAATATAGCTAAAATTCACTTCATGATTTACTTCATTTAGTGTTTAAACATATACTAAACACACTTCATACTAGTTACTTTCCAATGATATGATATATATTCATACATTACACATATTTTATTTATACCACATTTATTTTACACATGATACTTTACACCGATACATTTATATATATTACATGTACTTTATATTAGATTTTTTTGTTTTGTTTTGTTTTTTTACGTTGATATGTTTATATATGTACACTACATACCTTTCATATAGACACATATTTTATACCATTTACTTTCAAGTGTGCTTTCTATACACTATACAACTATTTTTATATTAGTTACTTTATGCAGGATTTATATACGCTACACATACTTATGCCAAATACTTTACACTGATGTTTATATGCACTAAATATATTTTATGTACACTATATATATTTTATATGCACTTAGAGGACCAGGGGTGGCTTTGTGGTAAAAAGTTTGTTTTTTAACCACATGGTTCTGAACTCAGAACCATGTGGTTAGGCTATGTCTTCTACTAGAGCCCTGGGCCAACCAAAGTCTTGTGAGTGTATTTGGTACATGGAAACTAAGATTTCATATATATGATATGATGGGTTCTCCTGTTGAAGATGACGTATGAGTGTTCAGCTTTTGCTGAAAGGCCTGCACAAATGATTTGTTTATAGTGACCAAATGTATGTGCTGTACATTAGCTCACACTCACCATCAAATTGGCAATGACTGGACAAGTGCACAGTGTACCACACACCTGGTGTCCAAGTGATTGCAGAGGAACATGAGATGAAGTGCCTTGCTCATGAACACAATGCACCACCTGGTCTACAAATTGAAACCACAATCTCACGATCATCCTATCTAACCTAATTATGTTATCAAAAAAATATAACAACCATATATATATGTGTGTGTGTGTGTGTGTGTGTGTGTGTGTGTGTGTGTGTGTGTGTGTGTGTGTGTGTATCTACACATATATAGATATATATATATACATATATATATATATTATTTACTACGTGAACTACACTGAAAAGAATGAGAAAGATATATAATTTTTCTTTTGTGCAGAGGTTCCTTGAGACATGTAATTTATTTTAAGGGTTACGCAAGGGTAAAAAGGTTGGGAAACACTGGGTTAGGTCATGAGTTCAATTCCCAGTGACACATTGTGTCCTTTAGCAAGACATTTTATTTCACATTGCTCCTTTTCACTCAGCTAGCAAAAATGAGTAGTGCCTGTAAATAAATCAAAGGACCATCCTTGTCACATTTTGTATCACACTGAATCTCCTTGAGAGTTATGTTAAGCATACACATGTCTGTGGAGTGCTCAGCCACTTGCACATTAATTTTATGAGCAAGCTATTCCATTGATCAGATCAACTGGAGTCCTCAATGCTGTAACCGCCAGTTTATATACATATGTGTGTCTGTGTAAGCATGACTATATGGCTAAAAAGCTTGCCTTGCAGCCACAGGGTTTTGGCTTCTTTCCTAGTGCACAGCACTTCTATTTCAGCCATGTGTGATTGGATTTGATTGATAGAAACCAAAAGAAGCTTGTAATTTATAGATGTAAGTGGTGTGTATGTGTGTGTGTAAGAGAGAGAGAGAGAGAGAGAGAGAGAGAGAGAAAGTGTGTGGGAGTATGTGTTCATGTCCCCTTATTGCATACAAATTGTGAACAAATATCTCCACCATACAAGTCGCGTCATTCATGTCCACTCATTGTGCCATTTGTGCTCAGAAGGCCAGAGGAAATATTACCTTACCTGGAAAAAGATGAGGTTTGTCAGTAGGAAGAGCATCCTGGCAGTGAAAATCTGGCTCACTGAATTTCATCTAGAACATGCAAGTGTGAAAAAAATGGGTATTAATATGATTGTGTGTGTGTATGATCATTTTAATGTACACACACATGTACTTTTGTATGTATGTATATGTATGTTTATGCATACATACAGAAGTTTAATTATAGTGTACTAGGTAGAATGTGTGCTTAGTAAAAAAAAAACATTTGTAGAGTAACTATATATATATATATATATATATATATATATATATATATATATATATATATATCATCATCATCATCATCATCTATATATATATATATATGTTTTATCGCTTTCCTTGAGAGAGAATGACTGGTGCTTTTATTTATTATTAATCATTTAGTCTGAAATTATATATTCTTACATGAACTTTTGAACTTAGAAGACTATCTTCTACAAATTGGCTCATAAATAACATTTCAGTCTTGGTAGGGGGAAGAGTTTGAATGTTTAATGAAAGAGATATCAAAATTAACAAAAATAAAAACTACATCATTAAAGCAGACACTGTAAATGAGTTATTTTATATTATTATTAAATCACTATGTGACAGAAACCTTTATTATTATTATTAAAATAAAATAAAATAAATCATTATTATTGTTTTTATCACTATTAAGAAAACACAATATATTGTAGCATACTTAAGCCTTTCTGCAATTCTAGAATTGATTTGGTTGCAAAACTTTTTTCCCTTTACATATAGATACAGGTTTTGTTTCCACTTAATGGAAACACTGTGTATATGAAAGCCTTGTTATAACCAAGGAATTCCATAACATGAAGTCTGGCTTCCATTGAATCTGGAAGTCAGTGAGAAATATGTTTCATATTAAAAAATCCTTTGTTACAGCAGGATATTCTGAAATGAAATGCTTCTGCAGTGTACTGAGTATCTATAGTGTTTTACACAGAACATGAGAACTTGGGAATGCTATTTTATGGACTTCATACATGGACATTCTCCAAGATATCTTTATCTTTTATCTTTTACTTATTTCAGTCATTTGACTGCAGCCATACTGGGGAATTTCTTAAAACCATCCTGAGCAATAATCATCAGGCTTTCAGTTTACCCATCTAACTGTTTAATTAGACTCAGGAGTAACACTGCTGTTTGTTGCATTCCAGTTTACTGACTCAGTTTGCAAAGTGCATGTAGGTGTTTCAGTTCATATGCTGGGTTCACGTTTTTTGATTTTTCTCCATTTTAATTCTTTCTTTGATTCTTTGACTTCTTTTGTTATATCTGTCTGCAAAGCATGCATGTTTTGTGCTCAGAGTGCACATGGCTGTTAAGGAATCTGTAGCTAGATACTTATTTCAGTGCTTCTTATCTCGTGAGTGCAACCTTTCATTTTTGTCATATTTAGCAACTTCTTGTAGTTAAGTGTCTTGTTCTTTTCAGGTGAATGACTGGTGCAATTCTATTGACTGTATTTATCATGACAAGTTGAACTAAGCCTTTTTTCCCCATCATTTCATCTAGGGATAGTAGACAATGTTTCAATGAGTGATGTCGTCTAAATTTTGACAAACGTTTACTTGTTTCAAATGTCACAAGGGTCAACTTTCATCCTTTCAAAATAAGTACCAGTTGAGCACTGGGGTTGATGTAATAAACTTCCCCCACCCCTGGGAAGTGTAGCTGTTAAAAGAAGTATCTTCAATGGTGTAGCTTGTGTGTGTTCTGCATGGGGCGGCCCTTCCATTTGTCACCCCCAGGCCCGAACAAAAAATATATGCTGAACAATTATTGCATTTAATGGTGAGTAGTGTCCCCACATTAAAACCACTATTATTTGATTTCAATACAGCCTATACAGGCTTATAGCCTACAGCAGACCCAAAAGTGATGCCACCCCCATAAAAGTGCTGCCTAGAGCAGACCACCTCCTCAGTCCACCTTTAGCTATACTAGTGAGCACCTTTCAGGGTGACTCTTTCTCCCCATTGTTATTTGTCATTGCAATCATATCTATCTCATTGACTTAAAACACATCACCACAGGTCACAAACTAAGAAGAAATTTACCTTCTAAACCATCTATTCTTCATCTATTACTTTTATATGTATTACAAAGTTTTAAAAGGAGATCAGTTCAGTTGTTAATATAGTAAAGATGTGCTGCAATGATATTAGGATGGAGTTTGGTATATCAAAATGTGCAACTTTAGCCATGGAGAGAGGGAAGAATTCTCATTTTAATGGAATAAACTTACTGAAAGAACAGATTTTAGAATCTGGTAACAATGGATACAAGTAACTAGACATACTGAAACTCAGTGATATAATGCAACAGGAAATGAAGAAACTGGTGAAAACAATGTAGAGAGATTAAAACTTGTTTTGATGTCCAAAATTAATTCAAAGAATCTGATAAATGTGATCAAATGCTTGGACAGTTACTATTATGTATTATAGTGCTGGAATAGTGAACTGGACAAAAAAAGGAAATGGATGCATCAGATTGAGAAAAACCCTATGCATGGAACACTTCATCCGAACGCAAATGCTAGTTATTTATACAAAAAATTGTTGTTGTTGTTGTTGTGGTGGCGACGGTGGCAGTGGTGGTGTCATCGTCGTCGTCAACATAAAATGTTTTCAACAGTTTTATGTGAGTTTCTGCTGCACCAAGAGCACCTCCATGTTGCATTGTTTCCTGGAAATGTAGAATTGTGATTGGATACTACTTCAGTTTTGGGGTGTTTGGGTTAGTGATTCTGGTGTGACTTTAGTGTTTTATTTATTGTTTAGATCATGTGGTCCTTGGGAGTCCATATAAGATTTTGCTGTAAAAATTTATCTGCATTAAATTGGTTATACTTCTACAATACACAAAATATTTTGACAACTTTTTTTACACTGTTCCTAATAACTGGCCCTCTGTCAGCTATGACAATGAGTGTTCCAGTTGATTTGATCAATGGAACAGCCAGCTCATGAAATTAACATGCAAGTGGTTGAGTACCCCACAGACTTGTGTACCCTTAACGTAGTTCTCAAGAAGATTCAATGTGACAAAGCTGGTCCTTTGAATTAGAGGTACTACTCATTTTTGCCAGCTGAGTGGATTGGAGTAACATGAAATAAAGTGTCCAAATGGCTAAGAGGGTCCATCTGAGAAAAAAGAGAATCAAAGGGATCCATAGGCAAAAAATGGTTGAGAAAAACTGGCTTTTGTGTTTGACATATGCTGTGTGATTGGAGTTATGTGTTTTAGTGTCAGGAGGTGATTGAGTAAAGCATATTGTACAGTTTGTGCAAAAATTAATGGGTTGCAACTGTGTAGAATAGGAATTGTGTGAGTTGTTGGTGTTTTAGTATAAGTATTGGTTTGTAGAAGTTTGCATCGTGTTATTTTACTGAATGATCGTGGTGTAGAGCATGTACTGTGTGCAGAGTGTACTGTTTCAGTTATGCTATGAAATTAAAAGTGTTTTGCATAGAATGTGAGCTGTGCCTAGAAGAGCTATCTTTTAGAGTGTGGAACATACTGAACTCTGTTAAGGTTTGTATGGTTTTGTCTTTATATTACTTGTTTCAGCCATTTGACTGTGGCCATGCTGGGGCACAATGTTGAATGGTTTTAGTTAAACAAATCGACACCCTGGATCTCCTTTTTTTTTAAGCCTAGTACTTATTCTTTTGGTCTCTTTTGCCAAACAGCTAAGTTATGAGGACGTAAACACACCAACACCAGGTTGTCAGGTGGTGGTGGTGGTGGGAACAAACACAGACACAAAGACACACACACATAGATATATACATACAAATATTTAGATAGATACAATAGGCTTCTTTCAGTTTCCATCTACCAAATCCACTCACAAGGCTTTGGTTGGCCTGAGGCTATAGTAGAAAACACTTACCCAAGATGCCATGCAGTGGGACTGAATCCAGAACCATGTGGTTAGGAAGCAAGCTTCTTACCATACAGCCATACCTGTGCCTAGTTTTGTTTTTTTTTTTTCTTATCATACCTAATATCAATTATTGTTTGTACTGTTTTTACCTTCGTGTTTCAAATCCCACTAATTTCATTTTCAAGAAGTTTATCTACTTCTTTTCAGACAATACCTTGGTCAGAAGGAATCAAAATGTCTGTCACTATACAGCCATTTTCATCCAAGCTTATGATATTATTACTGGATAGTTTGTCTTGATCTCCTTATCAGTCTGGACAAGCATATCTCAGATAATTGTCATGTGCTATGTTTGGAAGATGTTTATAACACCACTTCATATCCATTTTCATGTCAGTGTGTCAGCATATTGCCAAATAGACATAGTTGTCCACTCAGTCATGTCTGTGAATATTCTTGAACTTGACAAAGACCTGGGCAGGCTGAGATGATATGGTCAATTATCTCATTGTACTTGTTGAATCGTCTGGTGTGTTTACATCATTTTATTTTTAATAGTTGTTTGTGTCTAGGTATTAGTCTTAAGAAGCTAAAACCAGACCTTCAGTTTCTGCTTTTAGTCCAGAGCTTTTAAGTTACTGTTAGCTTACTTCCTCTTTGTCAAGTTTTGTAAGGTATTAACAATGAAGTAGGTTATTTTTTTTATCTTCAGTTTTTCTTTAGTTTATTTTAGAATACTGATGTGATATTGTCATTTGCTTTTTTTTTTTTTACCTTTCTTGTTTTGTCCTCTTTCAAATCTTACTTCAGTTCAAGTTTATACCTCATTGTTTCTTTATGTATAGAAAATTATTATTGTCATTGTTGTTATTCTTATCATCATCGTCTTCATCGTTGCCATTGTCATCATCATCATCATCAAAACTATTGCATGCTATGTTAGCAGGGATGTTATCTTGATGTTTGGTGCCAATAAGTCTCCTCAAATCTCAAGAATTTTTCTTAAAATTTTTGCAGAATGCAAGTTGGTACTTTTCTGTAATTCTACAGTGTATCTCAATTCCAATACCATTCAGCCTCTTAGATATGAGTTTGGGTTTTGTGTCAAGTGCATAAATTACCACAAGAATAATTGTCATCTTAGCCTTCCACAATCTCTTCATCTCTCTCTGGCTAGGTCCTGATAATTCTCATTTTTCTCGATGTCTTTGTTATCCATTCTATTATCAAATGGCATTGCAAAGTCTATGATCCCACACTGTGGTTTTTATTTTTTATTGCATTTTATTTATTTAGTTATTGTCTTCTACAATCATATTTGGTCTTCTTGCTTAAATAGTATAGAAATTCCATAAAATTCTGTAATTATTATTCTGTTATCACAGCCTCTGGCTTGTGTTCATAACACTTTTTTCCTACTTTGAATTCACATAGTTAATATCCCAATGCACTCTTTCACCAATACAGTTGTACCTGCACTTATATTGTTTTTGTGCTAGCTTACTGCATTCATTTAAGGAATGTTTAATACATTCATCTCCTTTCCCATAGATTCTGTGTTTGCTCTCTGATTAAATTTTATCAGTCTTTGTCAAGTTCATCCTAATGACTTGCTCATAGGTGGCTATAATTAGTGACTGAGTTTCTTGCTTCAGGTTTCAGTCAGTCAGCTACAACCAAGTGTTCCTTACTTCCTTGGTTACATTAATTGGCCATGTACTACTACTACTACTACTACTACTACTACTACTACTGCTGCTGCTACTTCTGCTGCTGCTGTTGCAATGACTGCTACTACTCATACAAGCATGGTAAAATGGACATAAAATTGATGATAATGATTTGGTTGTTTTTGGTTCTGAACAACTCCTGACATAAAACAAAGTATGGGGCCACAAATTGTTTATATGAAATTTCAGAAATGTTGTTCATCAATCTGTTATGTGTGGTGACAGGAGAGCACTTATTTTGACTTGAATGAATTGAGTGGTGTATGATTTCCTGACAGAATCAGTTCAAGTTCAGAAGTAAAAGACATTTTTGACTTGTTGATCATCAAAATTCATCTACACAGTCTGCAGACAGTTTGTATAGATATGTGGAGAAAAATGTATGGTAAGAATTGGTTGGGCAGAAGTCCAAAATCTTGTGAATTAAGCTAACAAGCATTGAAATAAAGAAAAATATTGGCTGACAGCTTGTAAATACTTAGAGTTGGTTCTTTACTGGGGTTATTGTTTAGAAATACAAATAAATATATTGATCTTTATAACCTGTTGTAATAGTGCAAAAAAATGTTTTGAGTGATAATAAATTTGCTATGAAATGATAACAATTAAAATGGTGTAGTATGTAGTAAAATGTTAATATAGAAAATTTAATCTATAAAGCTTAAATACAGAATGAATGGTTGACAGAAAATGGTTTAGTAACATGGGTTATGAAAAGGTTAAAATAAGAAACTCTCCTTTCAGAAAAATGGTGGAGAAATTTGAAATAAAATCCAAAATTACTTTCTTTCATTTATATATAAAAACCAAAATAATTCCCCAAAATCTAATGTTTTTCATTGTTCAGTAAATAAATATGTAATGTATTATGTTTTACTACAATATGAATAATTGTAATGTAAGTTGTCTAGGTTGTCTTTTTATAAAGTCATAGACACAAGTGCCTATGCATACAGCTAAGATAATGGACTGGAACTTATTATTGCCAAGGAAAGTTCCTCTAGAAGCAATGTTATTTCAAAATAGCATTTTGTATGTCTTACTCAATGTGGATATATCGTAGAAAGCCACACAACTGTGGCATTCATCTTGAGAAAGCATCTCCTATAAGCATTTAGTGCAGACAAAATTCGTTCCACCCCTATATAGATCATATTAATTGTTTTTTATTCTATGTAGGTGCAGGTATGATTGTGTAGTATGAAGTTTATTTTCTAATCGTAATTCTGAGTTCAGTCCCACTACTTGGCACTTTGTGCAAGTGCCAACCTTGTGAGTGGATTTGGTAAACAGAAACTGAACAAAACTTGTCATATACGTGTGTGTGTGTGTGCACGAGCATGTGTCTCTGTCTTTGTGTTTGTTCTCCACTACCACTTGACAACCAGCATTGGTTTGTTTATGTCTCCATAACTTAGCAGTTCCACAAATTGCGATTGATAGAATATAAGTACGGGGTCAATTTGTTTGACTAAATTTTTCAAGTTTGCAATCCAATGATTAAAACAGGTAAAAGATAAAGGGTAAATCATATATCATACGACAACATACATTTATACAAGAAACTGTCCTTTATACTAGGTTTTAATGTCATCATGTGGCTATTCACATCTGTCAAATAAGTATTTTTTAATATTGCAACCTTTAATTTGATATTTTAACAAACAGACTTTCATTAGCTATATTATGCAAGCTGTCCAAAATCTGTGCAGAAGCCTCCATTTTTGAGGACACATGTTTCAAAAGCTCTAACTTTCTTCTAATATTTTTTTACTTTTTACTCAACTGAGTTAACCTGACCCAGTAAATGAAAAGGTACACTGTAATCGTTGCCTTAAAAGTGCATCATAATGATACAGAGATAGTTTGTTTCCTTCGTTGTCAGAATTCAAAAGAAGCTGGAAGATGCTGATTGAGATACAACATCAGCAGTTAAAGGCATACACAGAGTCCTAACTCTATCAGAACTCATAACTTAGTACAAAATGTTCAAGAAATAATCAGAGCCATTGCAAGGGCTTTGAGGTTCCAGAATTCTCCAATCAGAAGAGTTGTGCATGAGGGCATCTGGTACAAGTTGTATGTGATGCAGAGAGGTCACTTTATGTTGGTTATAACAAGAATGAATCATTTGATCCATGGAAAGTGCTTACTAAACAAGTTAAAACACCAAGAGGCTGAAATGCTTTGGTTTTACACCAATGAGAGAAACTTCAATGGGGACCAAAAAGTAAACTGAACGAACAACAGATAGTTGTGCAGACCTAAATAAGGTTCCAACAGCCATGCATACAATATTATCAACAACTCTAATGCTTCAGAGAGTCATCAGCAATGAGGGAGATGTCATATCTCTTCACTTGTATTCACAGAGCTTAAGAGTCAGTGCCACTGTCTACGCAGAAGTGTTGGAGAATGATGTGAAGCCCTGGATAGACAGAGTACACAACGGAAGACTGTACTTCTCATAAGACTAGGACAACCCAAGCATGAATGTGTGGCAATCTCCATAATCATATTCTCCCAGACACATGGCCTCCTAGCTCACCTCATCAGACTTCAATCGACTTAACTATTATATATAGGCCATAGTTGAGAGAGAGGTCAATCAACACACCTATAACACTATACAATTTCTCAAGTCTGCCATAACCAGCACCATATTTGAAATTGGTAAAGCTCATCTGATTCAGACATGTCAGCACACCCACTGCTGTATTGAAGCAGCCATTGGTGTTGGTGGAGTCATTGAATAGTGTAGTAAAAGGGTTCTCAAGATTATTTTTACCTATTTGCTTTCAAATACAGCTTTTCTTTGATGAGTTATGTGCCTTGTTCTTAACTTATACGAATGACGTCAAGAAACTGATGCACCCTGTATCTATCTATCTATCTATCTATCTATCTATCTATCTATCTACCTATCTGTCTATTTATCTATTTGTCTATCTATCTATCTATCTATCTATATATATATATATATATATATATATATATATATATATATAT
>NC_068983.1:93821707-93830283 GCF_001194135.2 Octopus bimaculoides
AAACTCGTTGTATATATATATATATGTATGTAGGAATGGCTGTGTAGTAAGTAGCTTGCTTACCAACCACATGGTCCTGGGTTCAGTCCCACTGCATGGCACCTTGGGCAAGTGTCTTCTACTATAGCCTCAGGCCAACCAAAGCCTTGTGGGTGGATTTGGTAGACAGAAACTGGAAGAAACTCGTTGTATATATATATATATGTATGTGTATGTATATGTTTGTGTGTCTGTCCCCCCAGCATCGCTTGACAACCGATGCTGGTTTGGCAAAAGAGTACGATAGAATAAGTACTAGGCTTACAAAGAATAAGCTGTGGGGTCGGTTTGCTCGACTATACAGCTGGTGCTCCAGCATGGCCGCAGTCAAATGACTGAAAGAAGTAAAAGAGTAAAAAGAGTATATATGAGGTAGTTTTGGTGAAGCATCGTGAGGTATAACTTTAAATAAAATTGTTGTGTAAGTACCTTTTTGCCTTACACAACAACCTTCTTTAATATATGTTACACAGACACATGCACATGCACACAGTACACACACACACACACATACACACACATACACACACATACATATGCATATATATTATGAGTATGTGTGTTTCTATTTCTCACTACTTGATAACTGGCTGGGTTTGTTTACATCCATGTAGCTTAGCAATTTAGCTTAAATGTAACTGATAGAATAAGAATCAGGTTTAAAATAAGTACTAGTCGGGTAAAGAGAGTTTTCGATTGATTAAAACTATTCAAGGTTTTTAATTGAGCAAACCCCTGCTGTAGTTTAATGATTGAAACAAATATAAAAGGAATAAAGGGGCAAAGCAAACAGACCAATCATTCAAATCTCAGTAGAAGCAAACAGGCTTTTCATTGTCTGTTTTATAGAGGCAAACAGACCTTTTGTTGTCTTTTTTATGTAGGCAAACCTTTTGTTTTCTGTTTAATATAGGCAAACAAACTTTTAGTGTCTGTTTTATTATAGGCAAACAAACCTTTCATTGCTTGTTTTATATATACAAACAAACCTTTTATTGTCTGTTTTATAAAGGCAAACAAACCTTTCATAGTCTTTGTATATAGGCAAACCTTTCATTTTATGTATACAAACAAACCTTTTATTGTCTGTTTTATATAAACAAATAAAACTTTCTTCATCTGTTTTATATTGACAAACTATTCATTGTTTTATATAAGCAGGCCTTTTGTTAACAGACCTTTTGTTAACTATTTTATGGAAGCAAATAGTTCAAATAGTTTTAATTTATACTTTTTAATATATATATCTTTTATTTTTTATTTGCTTCAGTCATTGAACTGTGGCCATGTTGAGACATCACCTTGAAGGCTCTAGTTGAACAAATTGACTCCAATTTGTTTTTTTAATATTTATTCTTTTGGTCTCTTTTTGGTAAACCACTAAGTTACAGGAATGTAAACAAACTACCATTGGTTGTCAAGCAGTGATAGGAGACAAACACAAGCACAAATACACACACATATACATATATATGTGTATGTATGTATACAATTGACTTCTTTCAGTTTCTAGTTTCTGTTTTACCATATCCAGTCACAACAGTGGGACTGAACCCAAGACCACATGGTTGGGAAGCAAGTTTCTTGACCACACAGCCACATCTGCATCTATATTCACTTTTTATTATTATTATTTTATTTGAGTGATTGTTGGGCCCATGGCCTTTTCAGGTTACTCCCAGACTAATGAAGTCAGTGTACTTGATTTTCTGCTTGAAGTTTTAAAGATCAGTTTCTGCAGGGAGACTGTAGACCAGTGGTTCTCAATCAGGGTTCATATGGTTCCTCAGGGTCCATATAAGATTTTTAGGGGCTCACACAACAAAATAGTAAATTGGGGATCCACAACAGTGTTTTAAGGACCCCGAAAAAGCTTTGTTTTAGATGTATGTATTAATATGTATTGCAAGAAACAACTTTCTCTAACATTTTATAAAGTTCAACCTACACAAGTTATTGTATGAAAAACAAACTAGGAATTTTGAAAGATGTTTCTATAAAACCAGTTTTAATATGCAAAAGGGGTCCATCGATAAAAAAATGGTTGTAACCCCTGTTCTAGAATGTCATGCTAAAAATATACAATCACATCATCAAAATCTCAAAGTTACATGATTAATTCAAAACTAGTTTTTAAACACTGAATGTCTTGACAGGGGGCACCAGTATAAAATAATAATCAAAGGGATCCATAGATAAAAGATGGTTGTGAACCCCCTGCAAGAGACAAAGACAGAATTCAGAAAGAATTGCAATCATGGCAGGATGTGATTGAGCACAATGATTAATGTAAGGCTTATTGGAGGAAAACAGGTTAAGTGCATGAGCTGGTGTGGTTTGTGACTGCCTAGATTAGAGAAGATACAACATTTTAATAATGATAGAAGTCACAGAGTAAAACGACTGTGTCTTCTTTTTTATATTTTATTCATTTCAATCACTGGACTGTGGCCATGCTGGGGCATTTCCTTGAGGTGTTTAGTCAAACAAATTGGCCCTAGTATTTACTTGTTAAATCTAATACTCATTCTATCGGTCTTCTTTTGCTGATCTTGGGACATTGGCTTATTTACAGAGATGTAAATAAACCAACACCGGTTGTCAAGCAGTGGTTGGGGACAAACACACACACACACACATGCATGTGTACACACACACACACACATAGTGGGCTTCCATACAGTTTCTGTCCTGTAAATTCACCCACAAGACTTTGGTCAACTTAGGGCTATAGTAAAAGGCACTTACCCAAGGTGCCACACAGTGGGACTGAATTGAAAACCACATTGTTTCAAAGCAAACTTTTTAACTACACAGCTACGTCTGTGAACCTGTGATTCTAATGTGTTGCTGAGGGAGTCTTTGAGTGGTTACAGTGCATTGATGAGCAAATTTTTGAGTAATTGAAGTGTGTTGGCTAGAGAATCCTTGCTAATTAGTTAAATAGCGTTCCATTAGATGTTGTCTCCGATGTTTGTATGTATAGTAACACTGCAGCAGCACTATTTCAGATATCACAACAGTACTCAAATGTGTCTTTTATGTTAAAGTACAACTTACAATATCATGGTTTTGTTGACTGATGCTAATTTGTCATGTCCACATTGAATGAATTTGGGAGGAAGTTTTAAAAAATTAATTACTGAAATGTTTTCCTCCCTACGTATGCAACTACAGGACTGATATTTACATTAATTGGGACTGGCTATATACATTAGTAGGGTGTTTTGTTTGTCTTTCTTTTCTATATCAATCATTTCTTTGCTTAAGTTATCAATCTTCCATGAGTGTTGGCTTCTGTCATTCTTCACAGTTTAATCAGTAAGTAAAATGACCCAAGTTGCACTTCTTCTAATGTTTAGCTTTTAGAAATTTATTTGCTTGTTTATTCTTCTGTACTGAATCTCTCTACCTTACAATAAACTGCTTTTGTTTTTTCTTCTTTTAT
Organism: Octopus bimaculoides; assembly: GCF_001194135.2. NCBI lineage: Eukaryota > Metazoa > Mollusca > Cephalopoda > Octopoda > Octopodidae > Octopus > Octopus bimaculoides. Next base: position 93,825,195 of record NC_068983.1, read on the forward strand.
TTATTTATCTAAGGTGGACTATAATAGCATTGGCTGCCTTTAGAATAAACTTGTCATTCAAAAACCTTTCCTCATTTTCTGATATTAATGTTATCATCATCCTCGTCATGGTATTTGTCGTTGTCATTAACATCACTGTCATCATCATTATTGTCGTCGTTGTTGTTGTCATCATCATCCTGTCATCATCGTTATTATTGTTATCATCATTTCAAATGTTCAACCTCTCTATCTCTGATGGTCTCTCATCATAGCCCAGAACATTGTCATCCCCCAAAACTAGGCTTCCCGTTTAGAGCCACAAAATTCTTCAGCACTGATCAGATTCTGGCTGGTGCTGTGGAATTCACGAAGATTTACAGTGTTAATTTCAATTCCTCTGACAAGAAAAGTTGCTTGCAATAGACAGAATCGACCCTATCTAGGAGAAAGTATGTTTCTCATTTACTTAGTACTCTCCTGTTATTTGGGAAAATATTAGATTAGTAATGCTACATCAGACTGGGTGACCATTGACAGCAGAAAGCCTTTCTTGTACCTTTTAACCCTTTAATACTTAAAGTGGCCACAACCAGCCCAAATATTCTACTTGTTTTATGTTCAAACCAGCCAGATCTGGTTTCTAACACCTACCCTACAATGTCATTCTAAAAATAAACAATCATCATCATTATCATCATTTAACGTCTGCCTTCCATGCTGGCATGGGTTGGATGGTTTAACAGAAGCTGGCCAGGTAGATGACTACACTAGGCTGCTGTATCTGTTTTGGCAGAGTTTTTATGGCTGGATGCCCTTCCTAACACCAACCACCCCACAGAATGGACTGAGGAATTTTTAGGCAGCACCAGCACAGGCAAGGTCAGTTTTGACATGGTTTATACAGCTGGATGCCCTTCCAAATGCCAACTACTTCACAATGTGGACTGGATGCTTTTTACATGGCACCAGTACTGACAGTGTCACCAAGTAACTTGCAAGACAAGGAATTTTGGGAGAAGAGGGGCATTGGAGGAAGTGATCTTCAGTCAGATGATGAAAGGTGTGTGACAGAGAGACAGAGAGGGAAAAACAGGTGTCTTGCTGTAGAGGAGGTACATGGTTATCATATCATTGAAATCTTAAAACTCCAAGATAATGCATGATTAATTCAAAATAATGTGACTAAATAAGAATTACATTTGACAAATGCTAAATGGTTAGAGTTACAAATTTATGTTGAGTCTTGTCTCCTCTCCTATTACGATTTCATTCACATCAAGGATGCACTATAAAAATTCACTCCAATACTTCAGAAGAATGAAAGCCAAAGTTGATCATGCTGGAAGGCAGCTACTACAGACACAAATATCTGAGACCATATCCAAAAGAAGGCCATTTAATTGATTAGCAAAGCTTCAGACACCGTACTGCAGCCACTGGCTCATAGATGTGTTGTTTCCTTTCTATGCCTTTTCTATGGCTTCTGCTACTCTGAACTAGCTATTTGTTTACTCTTCTACTTAGGCCTATCAAATACACCATCTTTCTTCTTTTCATCATCTCTACTATACTTCACTTCACACATTCTGTACCAAACACTCTACTCAATCATTTGTCTTAAAGGTGTAAACTTCAGGAATTCCCTACCTATCTATGTTTTTCTGGGTACATTGAACTTTTGAATACTCAAACTAAGCACCAGTCACATCAATCTTATCTGTTTCAAGCTCTAGGAATTTGTCAAAGGTCTTAGATTTTCTCTTCATTTGATGAACTAATACTAAAAAGGATAGAGAGAGAGAAAGAGAGAGAGGTTTTTTTCCCCCCATCTAACAACTTTTCATCAGGTTCTAAATAAACATTTATCACCAATGACATTAACAACTTTTACGTCAACTTTTTTCATCTCAGGCATAATGTTCACTGGTCCTATAGCTTAATTTAAACTTATGATATCAACCATTTCAATATTCAAAGTTATTCTGAATATTCAACAGCTTGGGAAACAGTATAGCTTGGATAAGGATCATTTCATCAGAAATTCTCCAACAACATCACAAAGTTAATTGCATGACTGCATGGCCACACTGTTGACCTTAGACCCTTTATCTTCATTCAATGTTTATCAGCTTTGAATTATATTCTTACTTTTTATATCACCTAAATTTTTCATTCATTTTTCATGCTGCTTCTCTTTATTATAAACTTTAGACAAAATAGTTACATATTCTCAAGATATTCTCTTGATATACCTAGTATATATTATCCTGGTGTGATACTGATTAGGATATTTTTTCAACATAAATAATTATTTATTATTTGTTATTATAATAGTTAATTATAATTAATGCTACTTATTTTCACATTAGATTACTGCTACAACTTACACTAATTGCAGTTTCTTGACCTTTAACCTAAATAGGACCCTCATATAATGTTTAGAGGGTGGGGTATATTTTTAACTGTAAAATGTGATATTTAGAGTTAAGATATTAGAAACTGACTATAAGATAATGGTCCTAGCTACCAGAAATGAGATATGACTTGTGCAAACAATTATTTTAAAGAGTAGGACTCCCTTCATTCATGAATAACAGTGGGATTGCACCTAGAAAGTTACCTTCCAAGGCACAAGTCTGGGCAAGGTTGTTTATGGAAGGCCAGCAGTCACCCATGCATACTAGCCTCCCCTCTCCATGCCACCAATGTTATCCAAGGGAAGGACAAAGGCTAATACAGCTTGGAACTAATGATGGTACAACTCATTTCTACAGTGGAGTGAACTAGAGCTATGTAAAAATAAAGTGTCTTGCTCAAGAACACAACACATAGTCAGGTCTGAGAATTGAACTCACTGCCTCATGATTGTGAGCCTGCTGCTCTAACCACTGAGCCATGCACTGCTATAAATTAACTATTTTGGCAAGTGATAGTGAGTGATATCAGAATTATTGTAGCTGATGAAGATCAGAGTCAGTTACTGAGGACCCCACTATAATTATCAATTTTACCTTTTATTATTTTAATTCATTTGAGATAGATTTAAATGGAACATTAATCAAACTTTTCATTAAACTGCCCAATGTGTCTTTAATTCAATCGCCAGGTGTCTGTGATATTTAAATTCAGTTCATTAGAATTGCTTGTATTAAATTATTTTTGTTAAAGTGAGAGAAGAGTTGGACACAAGAGGCATCAGATGTGGTGTGCAAGAGAAACAACTGTGCTGGTATGGTCATGTGATGTATATGGATGAGTACAGCTGTGCAAAGAAGTGCCTATCTCTAACTGTGGTGGGAACCTGTGGTAGAGGTAGATCCAGGAAGACATGGGATGAGGTGGTGAAGTATGATCTTCAAACTTTGGGCCTCACAGAGGCAATGACTAATGATCAAGACCATTGGTGATATGCTGTGCTTGAGAAGACCTGTCAAGCCAAGTGAAACCATAGTCATGGCTGATGCTGGTGTCACATAACTGGTACCCATGCTGATGGCACATAAAAAGCACCTTTCAAGCATTGGGCCTGATGCCAGTTGCATGTGAAAAGTTCCTTTCGAGTGTTGGGCCTCATGGAGGCAGTGACCAAGATCTTTGGCATTATGTTGTGCTTGAGAAGAAGACCCATCAAGCCAAGTAAAATCACAGTGTATCATTGTAGTTAATGGTGGAGACTCTAGCCCTCAATGCTTTTTGGCTGGTGCTGGTACACTACATGAAACATAAAACATCAATCTTTAGCTTTTGCAGAGTAAGTGGCCCTGCTGACATTTTTTAACTGGGCTCCGCACTTTCTAGCATCAGCCATGATTATTGATCCCTATTTTCAGTTGCATATCTTTTGTGTCAACTATACCTCAGCCTGTTTGAACTATAATCAATGTGCCATCAAAAGTGTTAAAGACTAAAATTATAGAATTATTTTTTAAATGTATTTCTTGTGAAGAAGATAATGAAAAATAAGTTGTATGACAGTATTTAAAAAGAAAAATCAAAAAGTATCTAAAAAAATAGAAAGCTTTGACAGTGTCTGATTTGTGGAAAAGAATAAAAAGGAAACTAAAATCCTTTAAAGTTGTAGATTGGCCTTTGATATTTGAGTGTTTATGCATGTGCATACATGTGGATATGTATGCTTATATATGTACAAGCATTGCTGATTATGTCTGGTTATATCTATGTATACATCTGTATGTATTTATACATGAATAGTTTGAGGCTTATGGCAAATAACAACTTAGTAATATTAATAAATGTTCCAGTAAAACTTACTGCAAGTTATTCTGACATATTCCAAAGTTTAATTTTATGATAGGTTGTTTTGAAAAAAATGTATTAAAGAAACAAATTATTATAGATATGAATGCTGGAAATTTCATAAAATTTTCGTCACAGGCACCAAGAAGAAATTTTACTAAAATTAATCATTTAAGTTCTATGCTTATAGAACTGGAAGAAAATATTCTTCTAAGTAGCTGACAAATTTTCATTCAGAAAATGGCTTCTCATATTTCTTTCAGTAAAGTTGACATTAAATCGAGAAAATTTTTTGAAAAGTTATTTAAATGAAATATTTTTCTTAAAATTTGCATTATATCGATATTGAATATCATAACAATCTTATGTAAAAATTGTGTTTCAGTGATATAGAAACAGTTGCCAGTGTATTTAAGTGTGCATTGTGCATTCTCCTTCTCACATATTTTATGTCAGCCAAATATGGAAAGAAAATCACAAATCTACATCTAATGGAATATCAGCACTTCTAGTAATGACCCGAACAACACTTGCCAAACCATCTGTGTTACTGATAAATTATCTGATCTTGTTGTAAAACGTCAAAATATGCAGGTTTTGTTTTGTTTTTGTTTGTTGTTTTTTTTTGTTTGTTTTTTTGGTGTGGTTGCTTTTTGTAACTTGCTGGGTTAGGAGGCAAGAGCAGTGTTCATAACCCTTACAGGCCTTCTGAAACTATTGAGATTGATGTCATTAAAGGTGCACTTAAACTGTTGCAAGTCAACATCTGCAGGAATAATATCAGCAAGAAGATTCCAGTGGGGTAGCATTATGAGATTAATGGTAGTGATTAGCGATGAGTATGTGTGGG
>NC_068983.1:93830293-93838342 GCF_001194135.2 Octopus bimaculoides
GGGGGGGGGGGAACATGGATGATGACAGGAAAAATGGTAAGAACTTTAATAGAAGTGGCACAAAATCAACTAGCTCTGAGAAACAAAGGCCATTATAGTGTCAACAAAAAAAAAGGCAGAGAGAGCCATAGTATGAGCCATAGAATCAGAGATGTATGTTTATATCAATCTGTCCAGTGGCCTTTCTTTGGATGTTGTAGTCTAGGATAGCTGTGAGTGTTTGCAGCAGCAGCATTGCCCCAAATGTGGAAGCAACATTGTATTGTGGGCCTCACTTCTGCTTCATAAAGTATCAGCAGATGTTGAGGGCTGAAGTATTTTCTATTTTCAAAGAGAAGAGCTAGTTTGGGGGGCATGACCCTAGCGATGTTAAGGATGTGCTTTCACCAGGAGAGATTATTGATGATAGTGAAGCATAACACTTTCCAGAGACAGCAATACTTCACACAGTACATGAAATACCATCAGCACAATCTTTAGTCTTCCACATCTCTACCCTAGTATCTATGGGACATTTTCAATATATAACTTATATATTGCACTCTAGTATTCTTTCAGATATGTTTTCCCAAGCATAAAGTTTTTCAGATATGCTATACAAGCAAAGGCATTAATAACTAGAAGGAAGAACATATATGCAACCATTTCACCTGCTAAAAATAGTAACTGAATTTCTCTTAGATCACACCCTATCATTTCTTACTTTTCTTTTATCCTCTTGATTTATCTTTCTTCCTACTCAGTTGATAGAAAATAAAAGATTGAATATACAATAGTGATGTAAGAAACTTTCTTAGTAAGCTTATTGCTGCTAATGAATACACAAAGAGAATGTAGAGACAACTCCTTAATCTTGCCAGATAGTAACACAACCTCTTTAGTGTTGGTGTCACAATAAAATGCACTCAAGACACTCTGTAAAATGTTTAGCAATAGGAAGGGTATCCAGCTATAGAAATCACAGAGACAAAAAAATGGAACATGCAAGTGAGATGTGATCCTTAAACCATCTAGGTGAGCAGCAAATTCAAATCAAAACTGACAAGCCATGTTGACCAATACAGACAATGTTTGCATGAAAACGCAGATGTAGAAATGATGGTGATGATGTTGACAGTGGTAGTAGTGGTGGTTGTGATGATGATGATGATGATGACAATGATGATGATATATCTTAAAATTTTGGAGAATAAAGTTCCACTTTTTCTTAATTCATTGCTACCTTCATCATTCTCATTATCCTATTCAGTATTAGGACATAAATAGAACATATTTAATTTTTCGTTTTCAAATTCTCTGCAAATAAGTTTTTTGTTTTTTGTTATTTCTTTTTCAATTAGAATTCCTTTTGTTCTCAATAAACTCATCATCTTAGTTTAACAAGACTTTTCAGGTGGTTTTTAGAAAATCAAAATGTCCTCCAACCATTTACTTGTGCGTTTTGAAAGATGATTGACAACTAATTATTGATAATTACACTTTTAGCAGTCAGTGTATTTATGTAGATCAAACAGCTTTTATCGTATTTTTTGTTTACACTTTGCTAATCATCTGTTGTTATTGTTTAAATATCAGTTACTTATTTCTTCTTTTTGGAATTCTACATCTGTCTAATATTATTAACACTTTGTTTGTTGTTGAATAATAGAAATAAGATCTTCAACTGATTAAATAGGCCTGCAGCTTATTATAAGATAGACAAAGATGAATTTCAAGCCAACAAAGGATATATATGCAGTTGCTTGTACTACAAAAAACAGCAGCCAAATTTCCCTCAAATCATACCCTCCATTTTCATTTGACTATTTTGAATCCAGCTAAACCAGCTATATCTAGCCCAAATATTCTATTTGTGTTATATTCAAGCTGGTCAGATCTGGCCTGTCATACCTACCCTAGAATGTCATTCTACAAATATACAATCACATCATTGAAATCTCAAAGCTACAAGATAATATATGATTAATTCAAAACAGTGTGAATAAATATTACATTTGGCCAAGTAATCTCAATGATAAAAGGGCTAACTCTCAGCATAACTATTGCTGGCTTATCTATACTGGTTGTAAAGCCTACTTGTTCACATTGCTCAATTGCTTGAATAAGGTACTTCCAAGGCTCGGTGATTATCTTTGGCCACTGATACCTGGACAGAATTTGTACTCAGAACACTATGAGCAAGAATAGATACCACAAGGCAACTCTTCTGGGGTTCTCACAATTCCACCAACCTACCACTCTGAATTGCATTTATTGACCCCAAAAGAATGAAAAGCAATGTTGACCCTGATAAAGTTTGAAGTCAGAGAGCAGGGAACTGGAGCACAATGCAAGACATTTCAACCGATGTGCTAACAACTCTGATAATTCGGTCTTTATAAAAAAAAGAAGCCCTTTCTTACCTTTCAAAAAAAATGAGTAACAACAAGGGAACTAACTTCTGCATGGTTGATGACATCCTAGAAATAACAACCACATCTTCCTCCAATCAAACTGTACTATCTGAAAAAAAGAAAGGCCACTTTGACAGTGTACTCTTATATATTCAAGAGGACATGATGGTCATGCCTGGAATGCTTTTGACCTTAAGTTTGTTCCATCAGGGCTGACTTGGAAAAAAATGGGGACTAAACAGCAGCAACAGAGGAAGAACATATTGGATACATAATGGATAATGTAGTCTTAGATATACTGTTCCTGAAAATGAAAACCAGATGGTTGCAGCCTTTGATCTAAGAGCTACTGATCAGGGATGTCTGTAGCTAAAAAACAACAATAGCAACAACATCAGATGATGAAAATATTTGCTTAGATCAGAAACTAATTAAACAAATATGTTCCTCTTCTGATGTTGTTATTGTTGTTGTTTAATTCCAGACAACTCTAATCAGCAGCTTTAAGATCAAAGGCTACAATCATCTTGTCCACTTAAAATGGAGGGAAGTTGTGGAAGAAGAAGACTCAATAAGACATGGAATAAAGTATTGAAGGCCAATCTCAAAACGCTGAGCCTTACGAAGGAGATGACAGAGGACTAAGATATGTAATGCATTGCTGTACTCAAGAAGACCTGCCCACCACAACAGAACTAAGATCCTAAAACCAAGGTTCCAATTAAAAAGCATTGGTGTGGCTGCTGGTACTATGTAAAAAGCATTGGTGATGGTGCTACATGAAAAGCACTGTTGATGGTGCCATGTAAAAAACCTCCCAGCACAATCTGTGAAGTGGTTGGCATTAAGATGGGCATCCAGCCATAGAAGCCAAGCCAAAACAGACTATGGAACCTGATGCAGACCCCTGGCCTTGCCAGTTCCTGTCAAGCCATTCAACTCATACCAACATGGAAAATGGATGTTAAATGTTGATGATTATTATTTTGTTTTCTTCAGTTTATTTCCAGCCATTTCCCCTGTTAATGATTGGATAAATGAAGCATTGAATAAACTTAAAAATAAACTATTTTCATGTATAAAAGTTCCAATTGAGTTATTGTTACAGTTGCTGATACTTTATCTGAAACACTTAAGACTAGAAGTGTTTCAAATTTAAAATGTTTTTCAGACAGCCTTAGCTTGGGATCTAAGCCTAATACATTAACCATATATGTTTCATAATACAGCTTATGCATATACCATGAAGGTAGTGTTATATGTTGTTGGCATCAGTCTACATTCCCTTTAGGAATTTGTTGCTTTTCATCAAGACAAATCATCCTATTATACTTTCACTTCAGAGTTTATCAACCACATAAAAATACCTACATATCATTTTTACTTTTAACACTTTTGTTTTATGTTCACCTACAACACCACCACTCCTATTTTTTAAATCTTCCTTGGAGCTTCCTGGAATTTTCAATTTGCATGCATAGGTGCAGGCATGGCTGTGTTCTAAGAAGCTTACTTCCTAACCACATGGTTCCAGGTTCAGTCACACTGCATGGCACTTTGGACAACTGTCTTCTATTATAGTCTTGGGCTGACTAAAGCCTTGTGAGTGGATTTGATAGATGGAAACTGAATGAAGCCCATCATATGTGTATGTGTGTCTGTGTTTGTCCCTACCACCACCACTTGCAACTGGTATTGGTGTGTTTAAGTCCCTGTAACTTAGCAATTCAGCAAAAGAGATTGATAGAATAAGTACCAGGCTTTAAAAAAAATTACTGAAGTCAATTCATTCAATTAAAAATTCTTCAAGATGGTACCCCAGCATGGCCACAGTTTAATGACTGAAACAAATAAAAGATATAAAGACCTCGCATTCAAAAAAGTTTGGGATTTTAGAAGTTTTCAGATTTGGGAATTTTGGACAAAGGGTTACTAACTGTATTAAGATTATAATTTGCAGGGTTATTAATGCCATATTTGGTACTCTATATTTACAATATCTATATCTACATTAAGATTTAATCTATTTCATATCCAGTTGTCATCAGGTGTCTTATTTCTGGATATGTTCATGATCTTACACTTGATTTGAACTAGAAACCTTTATTTCTAAACTAAGTGGATAGCTTTATGCACTGTTTTGGGTTAAGAGATAAAGGTTTCTAGTTAAAAAAAATCTGCATAACCTCAAATTATCTGCTAATAAACAGAGGTTGAACTAGCAAACCATTATGCAGATATAAATATTCTAAATATACACTCAAAAGAAATTAATAGTCGTTTAGAAAAAATGTTATTGTCATCATCATCATCATCATCTTCATTTAACATCGATTTTCTATGTTGGCATGGGTGGGACAGTTTGACCAGAGCTGGTAAGGCCAGGGGCTGCACCAGGCCCCATTGTCTGTTCTGGCATATTTTCTGTAACTGGATATCCATTTTAATGCCAGCCACTCCACAGAGTGTACTAGGTGCTGGATGCTTTTTATGTGGTACTAGTACCAGTATCAATTCTGCTGTAGCAAATGGGTCTTCTTGACTACAGCAAGGTGCTAAATAAGTCCTCAGTCATCTCCTTCATAAGGCTCAGTGTCTTGGGACCAGCCTTCAGTACTTTGTCCCATGTCTTCCTGGGTTTTCCTCTTCCACTAGTTCCATTCACTTAAAGTCATATTTGTTAGAAAAGTTTTTACAAAAATAAGGGAAAGTGGGGTTTATATTTCCTTCTAGATCTTTTGTCCTGAATTTGATGACTCTTGCTTCATAGTTTCAAGAGACATTAACTCTTTAGCATTCAGATTATTCTGTCAAAATTAATGCATATTTACTCACATTGTTTAGATTTAATCACACATTATCTCATAGCTTTAAGATTTCAGTGATGCAATTGTATATTTTTAGAATGATATCATTGGGTAAGTGTGAGAGGTCAGATCTAGCTGGTTTGAATGCAAAACATGCAGAACATTTGGGTTAGATATGGCTTGTTTAAATCCTAAAGGGTTAAAACTAGTATTTTCGTTAATGATTGACCTCCCCACCAACTACTTGCTGTATCTCACTAATTTATTCTTACAAGTCTATTGCAGCATTATTTTGTAACATAGTGCATTTCATTGAAAAGCATCAATGGAAATGAAAGCCTTTGAGAATGTATGTTTTCCCTTATATCAAATGTTGAGCTTTCCAAGGGACCCCTGTTAAACAACTGACAACATCTTGTGATTTGTCCCAAAAATCAATAACAAATTGTATGGTATTTTCTAAACTTCGCTGAGTTGTATAATTGTCATTACAACATTGTACAATTGCCATTACAGATAGAGAGAGGAGAGGTTTTTCAAAATATGCATATTACTAAAGAGAGAACTGGGGGGAAAATTGTGTCCATATTAATGTGTTGGTATTGTGCTAAAGAAAATGAAAGCTGCTGTCAGTCAAAGGAACAACACGGATTATTATCAGAAAAATTTCATTTCATGAGGAAGATCTGAATGCCTGTGTTTCCATGCAGCTTAAGAAAGGCAGTTTTTGCATTAAGCAGGAATTCCTTGCTATATGGAACTGAAGCTGGATTATATACATTTATCCATGCTAACAACAGGGTTTTGAAATATTTGGTCATTTTCATTTTGCTAGATGCCCTTATGTGCTTGTTCAGTGCTATGATGTGACTATAATTTGCAATATTAGTGAAAAGAATAACCCAACTTCAGGATCAAATTTTGTATATCATACATGCACACACACACACACACACACACAAACACACATGTGGTGGCATGGTAAAAAACTAATCTTCCTAACCATGTGGTTTTTAGTTCAGCCTTTTGCATGGCACCTTGGATGAGTGTCTTCTACTATAGCCCCAGGCAGACTAAGCCTTGTGATGGGATATGCTGGATGGAAACTGAAAGAAGCTTATTCTATATGTATGTGTGTGTGTGCATATATATATACATATACAGATATATATATATACGCACACACATGTATATATATGTGTGCGTGCATGTGTTTTTGTCTTTGATATAAATGAATGTCACCGTCATACAAGTGGTGACTCTCATTTCCAGTCTTCTATACATGTCCAGTCATGGGGAAATATTAATCTGCATGAAAACAGGTGAAAACTGATGACAGGAAGGGCATTCAGCCATAGGTGGAGGCACATGGCTTAGTGGTTAGGGTGTTGGACTCATGATCTTAAGATTGTGGTTTCGATCTCTGAACTAGGCAATGCATTGTGTCCTGAAGTAAAACACTTTATTTCATGTTGCTCCAGTCCACTCAGCTGGTGAAAAGGAGTAATCTTGTTATGGGCTGACATCTCATCCCAGTGGGGAATATATACTTCATAAAACTAGGAAACCAGTCTTTATGAGTTGGTATGACTTGGGAAGATAACTTTACTTACTTTACCATTCAGCCATAGAAAATTTGCCTCAATGAATCCCTTCTGGTCCATTCAAATATGGAAAAGTGGCTATTAAAATGATGATGATGGTGATGATGATGATGATCATCATCATCATGATACATCTTACCCACATGGTTTCTGATTCAGTCTGACAATGCAACATGTTGAGCAAGTGTCTTCTACTACAGCCCCATCCAGCCACAACCTTATGAATGTCTGTGACAGAAACTGAAAGATGCTCATCATATGTGTATGTATGTATGTATGTATGTATGTATGTATGTATGTATGTATGTATGTGCATGTGTGTGCATGTGTGTGCATGTGTGTGTGTGTGTGTGTGTGTGTGTGTGTGTGTGTATTACACACGCAGCCATCTATGTGTCATATTTGATGTAAAGACATCATTGAAAGACAAAATTATAGTGGTATTCGGTAAGATATAACATTTGTTATGGACATGATGTGTTTAAAAGCACAATGTATATTGGAGGGAGATGAGGAAGATAAAAATCATCCCAGTAATAACTAGTGACAACACTGAATGCATTCCTGCTTTGTTGAGCATTGTCAATGGCATATACTCACAGCCAGCCACTTCCTTACATGAGAGTTGTCACTACTGATATATAGAAAATCAGTGAATAAACATTCACTGGTGTTGCAAATAGCCATCTGGCTGAATAAAAGTCCATTATATGAAGTAGAAGCAGTATAAGATTCGATTGTATAAATACATCATTAAAAGACAAATTTACAGTGATATTTTTCAGGAGATAATATTTCTGCCATGTTTAAAAATACAATATGTATTGGAGAGAGAGGAAAATTAACTGAGCAGCAGCTAGTGAGAATTCCAGGTGTATTTACGCCTTGTTGGGCATTGTCTATTGCATGTGCTCACAGCCAACTACATGTTTAGATGAGATTTGTCACCACTGATAAATAGGAAAGCAGTGAATAAACACTCACTGGCCACAAACAAAAACTAGCAAGTTAGTTTTTGTTTGTGGCAGATGTTCAGGTGCAATAAAGACTGTAAACAAACAGGAAACAACTTCTATCTCATTCCAGGGTGAAAAACTAGAGGTAGTCGATAGCTTCCGCTATCTGGGCGACCAAGTTAGTAGTGGGGGTGGGTGCGCTGAAAGTGTAGCTGCTAGAATAAGAATAGCCTGGGCAAAGTTTAGAGAGCTCTTACCCCTGCTGGCGACAAAGGGACTCTCACTCAGA
>NC_068983.1:93838766-93840435 GCF_001194135.2 Octopus bimaculoides
GCACCATTTTGAGCGTGGCCGTTGCCAGTACCACCTGACTGGCTCCCGTAGGATTTTCGAGCGAGATCGTTGCCAGTGCCCCTGGACTGGCTCTTGTGTGGGTGGCACATAAAAGACACCATTTCGAGCGTGGCCGTTTTCGTGCGGGTGACACGTAAAAGCACCCACTACACTCTCTGAGTGGTTGGCGTTAGGAAGGGCATCCAGCTGTAGAAACTCTGCCAAATTAGACTGGAGCCTGGTGTTGCCATCCGGTTTCACCAGTCCTCAGTCAAATCGTCCAACCCATGCTAGCATGGAAAGCGGACGTTAAACGATGATGATGATGATGATGATGGTATTGCAAATAGTTATGCGGCTGAATAAAAACCTGTTATATGCAATAGTGAAGGTACATGGCTTAGTGAAGGTACATGTACCTTTGTGAAGACACATGCCACATCGCTTAGGGTGATGAACTCACAATCATAAGATCCTGAGTTAAATTCCTGTTGACGCATTGTGTCCTTCAGCTTGACACTTTATTCCACATTGCTCCAATCCACTCAGCCGACAAAAATGAGTAGTACCTGTATTTCAAAAGGCCTTGTCCTATGAATAGTACCAGTATTTCAAAGGGCCAGCCTTGTCGTGCTGGAGCTTCCTGAGAGCTATGTTAAGGGTACATGCATCTGTGGAATGCTCAGCCACATACAGATTAATTTCACAAACAGGTTGATCAGATCAGCTGGAACCCTTGTCATCATAACTGACAGTGCCCATGAGGTGTTATGCAATAGAAGCAGTATTAGATTAAAATTGCCATGTTTAATTGATATACGTGAATTTGACAAATGTGGAATTGACGTATGCGGGGTTGATACATATTAGGTTAATGTATGTAGAGCATTGATTTATGTACAATCACTTCAGGTAGACACAGGCTCAGTAATAGGTGGGTGCAGAAGATACGAGTGCAGTCACTAAAATTTTTGTGGGGCAATGAAAATGCTTTGAACATCCCCCTGAAAAATTAGGTGTGCATCCCCTAAGTAAATTTCATTCTTGCACTTATGCAGGAAGAGTGATGTATGTAAATTTGACACATGTAGAATTGACTTGTGTAAAGTTGATTTTGTTGAGTTTACTCATGTAGAGTTGGAAATCCAACCATTCAGTTAAGTAGTTTAATGTAGAGATTGTTTTTTTAATGTAGAGATTGTTTTTTTTTAATGTAGAGATTTTTCATGTACACTTGTTTATAGTTAAAGGTAGATAAAATAACAGATCACTGAGTTTGTGTTCTAGTGGGTGTTTTGATGAGTGGTAAAAACATCTCAAAGTTTTTTTCCTATTGCAAACAAATGTGTATTATGTTCAACTTTACTAACGATTCACTGAAATGTTGTCATCTCCTGATGTGTTTTTCTTGACATCCATGTGGCACAAGCATGGGTATGTGACAAAAAGTTTGCTCCCCAACTACATTGTTTTGGATTCAATCCTACTGTATGGCACCTTGGGCAAGAATTTTCTACTACAGCTCTGGGTTGACTAAAGCCTTGCAAGTGGATTTGGTAAACAGAAACTGAAAGATGCCCATCATGTGTGTGTGTGTGTGAGTGTGTGTGAGTGTGTGTGTGTGTGTGTGTATGAGTGTGTGTGTGTGTGTGTGTGTGTGTGTGTTACT
>NC_068983.1:93840445-93842366 GCF_001194135.2 Octopus bimaculoides
GTGTGTGTGTATGAGTGTGTGTGTGTGTGTGTGTGTGTGTGTGTTACTGTCTCTTTGCCTTGGCATTACATAATAGTTGTAAACTGGTGCCACCATCATGTATAAGCAGTAGTGTCCTTTATTTCCAATCTTCCATGAAAGTATGTCTTGTGGGGGAATATTACCTTACTTGGAAATGGGTGAAGGTTGGCAACAGAAAGGGCATCTGGTCAGAGAAAATCTTCCTTGACATATTCTGTCCAGGCTATGTGAGCATAGGAAAGTGGATGTTAAAACAACGACAACAACAATGACAACGTTGATGATGACAGTGTTAATAGTGATGATATTGGTGATGATGATGTGGACTGTAAAACTGTGGGCAGTGTTCACTTCAATAGCTACTTTTTATCATTATTGTTTTAATTATACGTTATTTTTTTAATTATACATTATCTTTTTAATTATACATTTGGCTTCAGCTATATTTTTAAGCAGTTGGTGCCTTTGTTCTTAATCTCAATTCTTGTAAACAAATGTATGACCATACTTTAAATGTTGTGATAAAAACATGCTCTCAGTTGTATAATTGTTTTTAACTACTTTTAAATATATAGAAACTGATATGAGTTTTGGATAAATTCAATATTAAGCTTATCAACTGAGCATATGATTCAGTTTAGGTTTTCAACTTTCATACACAGTTGGAAAAATCTGTGTTCATAGGTTTATATATATTCATTTTATGATTTGTTCTTTTATATATTTTAATGTCTCTCCACACTCCTGCTAATAAGTTGAATTGTTAGTGAATTGTAAACCTGACGTAATTGTAAATATGCCCATACATGCATATGCACTTAAATAAAACACAAAGAATGTAACAGTGCAGCAAAGCTAACAAACATTATCTAAGAGATGATTATTAAAATCTCGTAGTAACATCACTGAAGAAATCCTGCAGGAAGCAGACATCAACAGAACTCTTTCAAACAACTCAGGTGAATTAAAACCAAAACGAAATTTTCTTTCCCCCACCTCCTTTTATTGACAAACCCGGAGAGCATGAAAGTAGATCTCAGCCTACTAATTCAATATTTAATCAATAATTATCCTTATATCCACAGAATACAGTTTCTGCATCATCTAGCCATGATTTACTATACACCACAAAATAAATAAACTTGAGTCCCAATTTTAATGTTTTTTACATTTTTTTCTCGTTGCTAATTCAATCACATTGTTCAAGATTGGGTCTTTGGATTCATTTACTTATGTCACATTTCTAGCAATAAAATTTTAAAATTTTTTCCAGTTAAATGATATATAGTGATTCTCTCATCTCTGTGGGCTGCTTTCAACTAAAATTCTTCAAGGTGGTGACTCAACATGGCTATAGTTTAATGACTGAAACAAGTCACAGACAGCTAAAAAAGGTGCGTGTGTGTGTGTGTGTGTGTGTGTGTGTGTATATATATATTTATATAAAGGGCATTATTGCAGAAAATAATAACGCCACACAGTGGACTTCTCAAAATAACCACATTTAGTACCTAATGCGAGGAAAAAACAACCAACAGAAGACGACCAACTTTCTTTTAAATAAACTTAACTGTGTATCGGCCGATTTCGCGATTACTAGAATGAATCTAGATTTCGTTCATCAGTACAGTATTGTCCCAAAAATATATACAAATAAACAGAATTCTCACCTCACCAAAAACGAACACTCTGTCGGATACGTAGTGTGGCATTATTATTTTCTGTAATAATGCCCTTTATATAAATATAAACGAATAATTATATTCTTGTGAATAGAAATTTCCCTTATGAAATTTTTTTACACACTGGCTTCTTGATAAAATTCTTGTAAAAGAGTTTTATCCCTTTTTGAATTTATATATATGTGTATATATATATATATATATATATATATATATAT
>NC_068983.1:93842693-93858454 GCF_001194135.2 Octopus bimaculoides
ATATATATATATATATATATATATATATATAGGAAAAGATAAGGAAAACAGCACTGAGAGATGAGGGAGTCACACTGTCCAGTATTCACACATTGGTTCCACTTTAACCTGACACTGCAAAAACATTTAAATGAAGACAATTCTCAGTGCTGTATTATCTAAGAGCTCAACAAATATTCTTCTTTCATTCCAACAGCACATGTAATGCTTTCATAAATTTTGAGGCAGTTGTGGTCACTGAAAGCAATGATATTATTTTCATCATCATCATCATCATCATCATCATTCATCATCAATGCTTTAATGCTCACTTTTCCATGCTGCTATAGGTCGGATAGGGGAGCCATGCAACATGTTGCCAATCTCCTTGTTAGGTTATCATATGTATAATCTTGGGTGTGTTTCCATAATTTTGCATATGGAAATATTAAAGATTTCAATATAACTTTGAAGGTAATATGTATAACCTTTTAAATTGATTTTGTGGTTTGGAGAGAGAATACTACAAGTACAATCAGCTATGGAGGGTTTTGACTGTAAAATACTGCTATCTGAAATGAGAGATGAGAATGGACCATAAGTAACAAAACTTAGGTGGTTAACATTACAAAGAGTGGGTGACTTTGCTGATATCAAGTGCAACATCATTATTTTTGACATATTCCTCAAAGGTGAGAGAAAACTGAAGTGTGACATAAAAGAGCAAGTCTCCATTATGTCTAGCTATATCTGAGGAGATGCTGAAAAGTTCCTGGCTTTGGGTATGAGAAAATACAGGTGGATCAGTTAATTATGATTTTATTCATCATATTCTCAGATTCGCACACTTATTGCAGTGGTCCTTCAGTTTTTCTAAGGACCACTCTAAAAGGAACTCGGAAGGTTGGGCCACCAACCAGGCCTCTGTAGCAGCAACCATTTCCAAGTCAGCAGTTTTTTGTATTTTAGCTATTGGGAAGATTTTTTTGACAGCAATTAGAACTCCTTTAACTTTTTGCATACCTTTCCTGTGAGATATATTTGTTAATAATTATAAAAGTACAATGAATTATCTCTATTTTCTATTTGTTTTTTATTGTTGTTGTTTTTTATTTTCCGAAACACTTCTTTTGCAGTAATTATCTATCTTGTAGCTAAGTAGATTTCTCAAAAAGAAATAGACAGCAATAACCTTTGAATTTGTGATACTACTTTTCACCTGTTTAAGTAAAGGTCAAGAAAGCTGAAGAGTCAGAAGTGAGCAGGCAAGTTAACATTAGGTGATTTAATGCTTCAATAAAAGATAGACTGACAAATTATAATATCAGTGTATCTACTTCATAGCTATACATATTAATTATTTTCTCCACTGGGCTGGTGGAGTTGGCAGAAATGATGAAGTGATGCACTAAATATATTGCAGTATTTAATTTCATTCCTCTTGGTTCTGAATCCAAACAATTTTTTTTTTTTGCTTTTTTGTCCCTCATGGGGGTTGTAAAAAAGGTAACAGTAATATATTAAGGTTAATTTTGGTGAATCTACCACTCTCCATCAAAAATTAGCTTAATGTCTAGTAAGAAAAAATATCCATTATCTTCTATGTTGCAAAATAGTTATTATTTCTTTGCTTCTACTTCATTGTATTTGACAGCCTGACCTCATGATATAATCTCTCCCTTGTTATGTGTGTCATAATGACAGCTCTTATTATGAGCTTTCAAGACATGAACATCATTTCAATTATATGTAAATTCATATACACACACGCACACATATATTTATACATACATACATACATACATACATACATACATACATACATATATATATATATACGCATATATACATATATATATACATACATATATATATATACGCATATATACATATATATATACACATATATACACACATACATATATATATATATATTCATACATATGTGCATATATACATAATATATACATGTAAGAATTATATGTAAATGTGTTTTTCTCTTGCAATTCTGAAGAAATGTGGTGGGGTGAGGACCTATAAAGGATTGTCTAAAATTAGTATTGATTTCTAATTTAAATACAAGACCACATATTTACAGGGAAGAGAGATGAGATTGTGTCATCTTCATACATTTCTCATGAGCTTCAATGGCACAAGTGAAATAATAAATTACTTCAACCAAGACATAAAACTTGGCCACACATTCCATTTGTTAGGAATTCAGAAATTTTTTGATGCGTTTTTTGTTTTAAGTTTTTACTTCATATATTAATGTTTCTTCCCTTTTTTGTTTGTATTTTTGTTATGTCTCAAGTTGTCTGTCAAAAAATATTCATAATCTCAGTATTTGAGATTTCAATAAGTTTTTTGCAGGTGAGATGTTCAAATGGTTAAGGCAATTTAGTGTCTTCTCAGAGGCCATGAGTTCAAATCCATTGCTGGCATTTTGTTTTATATATATATATATATATATATATATATATTTACTCCAGTACTTTAATTCCCTCAGGTGTTAGGAATAGGTACGAGATCAAATCTGAACCAGTATCAGACAACAGTCTGCCAAATAGTCAGTTTAACTGTCAACAAAGAGTTACCAGATCAGTCTGGTTCAATGTCATATCATTGTACACCTAACAGCCAGCAATGGGTTCTATTTACCCTTTCAGCTTGATATACCTTGGACAAATGGAAACAACATTGAGAAAAGAAGATTCTTTTTAGTTTTACATTGAACAGATCTACTTTTCTAGTGCTGGTACTATGAGAAAATGCACCCAGTACACTCTGTAAAGTGGTTGGCATATGAATGAAGATAACATAGAGTAGAGAGAACTCATGGATCTTGCCAACGATATGGCAACTTCTTTACTGTTGGTGCCAGGATAAAATGCAGCCAGTACACTTTGCAGGTGAAGGCACATGGCTCAGTGGTTAGAGTATAGGGCTCATAATCATGTGGTAGTGATTTCGATTCCCGGACCAGGTTATGTGTTGTTTTCTTGAGTAAGACATTTTATTTCGTGTTACTTCTGTTTTCTCAGCTGTAGAAATGAATTGCAATGTCACTGGTGTCAAGGTGTATTGGCCTTTGCCTTTCCCTTGGATAACATTAGCTGCATGGATAGGGGAGGCTGGTAGGCATGGGTGACTGCTGGTCTTCCATAAACAATCTTGCCTTGGAGAGGAATTTCAAAGTGCATTGCATGGTCATTCATAACCAAAGGGGTCTTTACTGTTTTTACACTTTGTAAAGTGGTTGGCTTTAGGAAGGACATTCAGTCATAAAGCCATGCCAAACGTGGAGCATGCAAGTGAAACGTTTTCCTTTAAACCATTTATGAGAGTAGTAACTCCATATAAGAACCAGCTTGGACTGTTGATGACCTATCCATCTCAGGCTATTACAGAATGCAGGTTTAAATCGATGATCATACTGATGGTCAACAAACAGTCTATTCCACACTAAACATTCTACACAGAAACACATTTATATTCACCATTGCTAATAGTAATTTATTATCTATGATTGGATGTATAATTTCTATTTGCACATAGAGTTTTGAGAGAGAGGAAACAGGAGAATCATAAAGTTCACTGACATTAATACTAACAGCACATTTCTTCATAAATCCTCATATCGAAAGATACTGTAAGATTTCTTAAATATTAACTTATATCTTTCTCCAAGGAAGAAACACAACATCACCTAAGTTCAATCACATCATTATACATACATATCAATATATTGATTTTTTTTCTTTTAACCCAGAGCATTGTTTCTAATATCAATGCTTCAATAATATGGCTGCAGGTACTCTGCTGAAACTAGAACAAAAATAACAAGTGTATATATATATATATATATATATATATGTGTGTGTGTGTGTGTGTGTGTGTGTGTGTGTGTGTGTGTGTGTGTGTGTGTGTGTGTGTATGTGTGTGTGTGTGTATGTGTGTGTGTTTGTGTGTGTGTGTATGTGTGTATATATACATACATATATATAGACGTATATATGTATTTGTATGTTTTGTATACATATGTATATGAATGCATATATACACACAAAATATATGAATATTTATGTATGAAATTACATGTTTACTTGAGTGTATAAGTGTTTGGTTTAAAATGGAAATGTTTACTTTCCCATCAGAATTCAACTCCAAACTATTAACCTTATATTTACTGCCCTGTAACAACTCATGAATGCCATATATTTAATTCATTTCAGAATGATAATTTCTATTTGACTCACCTAAAGGCCTGATGAAGACCCTGTATTTAATTGCTTTTGTTTTACAGAAAAGTTCCAGTGACAAATTAGAGGCTGCTCGATTAAAACAGGTTAGCTTGTGTGCACTGATGCTTTAAAACTAGTTTCAGGGTTTTTGCCAACCACTGTTCCTTCACTATATTGAGAAACCATTTGAGCAATATCTTAGCTGCTAAAACTTAGCACATACCTTCTGATTTGTTTTTTGTTGTTTTTTTTTAATTAATATACATCTTTGTCTTTTTAAAAATGGCTTTTTACTTTTGAATTTTTTTGTCCTCTTTGCCTATTGCTTTTTCAGATAGCCAAGCACAATATTCCATCTCTAAGAATGTATAAGTTTTTACACATTTTTGCTAGCTTTTGTATATCTCTAATTATATTAGGTTGTTAAAACATCAATTGCAGTTGACATTTCTAATGATGTATCTGTTATGACATTCAGTTCTATATCTATGAATCAATGGGTCCTAAAATATGTATCTATCCTTCGTGTAAGCCACATGATTCCAAAGTATTTATTATGTTCCATGCATGTGCAGGAGTTGAACATTGCTTAAAAAGAAGCTAAAATATTGAGAAGCAATTCTTTCTTTCCATTGGCCTTCCATTCAATTTGCTTACCATGATAAAAAGCATGAGCTTTCAAATATTAAGTCTTCAATTGATTTCCACATTTTTCCCTTGCTTGTTTTCTTTGGCTTCCACCTATGTATAATACACACACACACACACACACACACACACACACACACACACACACACACACATACATGCATACATTTTAATTGAACAATGTCCTAAAATGTTTTTGGACCACCCTTGTAGATTCTGTCTTCATTTAATATATCAGGGGTACCCTTGCACAACTAACTTCTCCATCCTCTCAATGAAAACCAGAAATCCAAAATGCAAAGGAGAAGGCAATGTGATATCTCTCAACCAAGAATTGAACTTGTATCATAGTCTCAGATTATTTACATTATCCTATAGATTTTGAAGTTACATTTTCAGAAAATAACAAGACAATATTTATTGAAGTTGCCATGGAAGTCTCGAAAAAGAACAAAGTAATTACTGAGTATTATTAATATGAGTATCTCCATTTAAACTGATAATTATTGTGTTCTATTTTAGTTGACTAATTATTCTGTTCACTTCCTATATTATTGATAATGGCAGTACCATATTTCATATTGAAGTGTATTTATATTATAGGAATATGGCCAAAAAAAGAACAAGCTGTCTTGCTAAACTATAGACAGTATTTTTGAGAATACCTCGAGCCATCTTAAGAGATAATTCTCACATGATATTCTCATCACTCTGCAGATAAAAGTATTGAACAGCTCTATGTATTCAAATTAGCCTGCAGGACTTGGACAGCAAGTCTTATTTCAACTTTTTCCACAATGATAGCTTCCTTAATAAGTCACTGATATATATATCTTGAACACTTCCTTATTGATATTTATACCTTTTACTGCATTTAGAATTGAGAGGAAAAGGGTAATATTTATGACAGCATATAAATATATTCTAAGCCTTTATTATCTCCAGTTTTACGGTTGCAAAAGAAGCAGATAAAAGATAAATGTCCCCCACTAGGGAGGACACTAGCCTGCTAGATGCAATATTCCTTATAAGCGCTTGTACCTCTACTTGCTTAGATAAACTAAGGTCACATTTTAAAATATTTTTGCCTGAAAATAAAACAAAATTTCTGCAATTTGTTTGAACTTAAAACCTGTGGACTGATAGTGTAGTAGCTTACCTACACAGCAGTCACACCTCTACATTTTGAAACATGAATTAGATATGTACAATGTGTATGACAGTCCAAATTCTTTGCTGAATATGACAGTTGTTTGACATCTTGCCATCTTATGTTCCATTTAAAGAGATGCACAAAGATAAGTGAAGACTAAAGACTTTGTTAGACTAATGTGGCACAAGCTACAATGAAAAACCGATAATATGAAAGATATCAGAGATAGCATCTTTACTAGTATCATCGGTAACACTTTCTGTGTACAAATTAGTCATAGCCTACATTTTGAAATAGTACCAAATGGGAAAATAACTTGGAAAGGTGTTTCAACAATGTACTTGGAAATTTGGCAGTGAACATATTTTCTTGAAAAATGTTGAGAATAGAAATAAAGTGTGTGCATACCTGCATGTGTGTGTATGTGTGTGTGCTCATGCATGTGCATGAGTAAAGAGAGGCAACAGAGGAGTAAGTATTGTAAGAGATTTGTTAATTGATTTCTCTACTTTAGAATGTTGGTGATGAAAGCATTATAAAAATAGCAAGTGATGTTAGAAAAGTCTTTTCTTTTTTAACTGGACTTAGGTCTACATTTACATTTTCTTCATGATTCTTAGTAAATGTTCGTTAAAGAATACTGTGGTAACCAGGACATGAGCAGAGAAGAGTTTTTTTTTTTTTTTATTTATTTTTTGTTTTTTTGTCTCAACTTATGCGGGGAAATTGATCCCTAAACAAATCTGTAGAAATCCACAAACTGACTGCTGTTCAGTTAGACACTGTAAGCTTTGTAGTGTAGTCAGTAACAGTGTTGCCTGGCAAAAGATAAATACATGGTTTAAATTTTGTAAGCTGGTCTGTTTCTTATTTCTGTCTCAGACTGGTGCTGTACTGAGTTACAAATCTGTGATAAGAAAGAATATTTCTAGAAAGAATTTATTAGTGATTTCATGTTCTAATCAAATCAACATCAAAACACACAGACAAATCACAAAAAGTACATATGTGAAGATTTAATGCAATTCTATCAGATATGGAATATACTGGTAAAAGAACATTAATATAACAAGTGGATTTTGTTGAGGATTCATAGCATAGTTGCAGTGACAGCATAAATGCATCAACCACAATAAGTGAGTTATATTTATATGTTTGAATCTAAATATAGATTTCCAAAATAAATTTCTTTTGAAAGATATGTTTGGAAAGGCTATCCTTTTGTACAATCTTCAGAGATGCTATATGTGATCTGGACTTAGAGCTTTGATAGAGTACTCATGTTTAAATGAAGACCATGTGTAGATACTGAAACAGTTTGATGGTAGAAGAGGAGTCTCAACCTTTTAAGAAAGCCCAAAACTTTTACACATAATGATAGGGTGCACATTCACCCTTTCCAACACTGAGATAGGGGAAAGAAGCAAGGAAATTCCCCAATGAAAGTTGCTGATTGAGGAGAGTGTATGAGGGAGCTACAGGTTACTCCAAGTAGATCCAGCATAGGAACCAGCTTTTGAAGTTGGTTGCAACACTGTCAAAAGTGTCATTAATGATATTTAGCTAAAGGAAAGCAGCTTCACCATCAGGGATTAGTCACATAGATGCTGAAAATATATAACAAAGTAGAGCATACTCAGGCCACACAGTGAATCAGGCAGTACAGGGAAGTGTTTTTCTCAATGATTATCAGAGCTGCATTCTCATCGACTGTTTAAGAGCAAAAGAGATGTTATTAGAAAGGAGCAACTACATAGACATTAAGGTGATAAACAAAGTTACAAAGTTATAGCAAACTAAATTAGGTAATAGATTAGCTTAGCCGAGATACAGCTTGAATCTGTACCTGGAGTGAGAACCACCAGTGCTCTCTTCTTAATGAGAAAACTACAAGAGAGAGCCTTAACCTAGAGTAACTTAGCTAGCATTTGTTGACTGGAAAAGGCATTTGACAGGATTCCACAATCCGTAGTCTTTCAGTCTCTAAAAAAGCTGATGAATGTAGATGAAAGATTTGTGAGAACCATACAAGTCATGTACAGGGATGCTATCAGTAAAGTGAGTTAGCAATGAATTTAGCAAGGAGTCTAGCATGCAAGTCTGTCAGGGTTGTTCTCTGCAGCCTCTTATTAATTATAGCTCTCCATGCTATTACATAAGAATTCAAATGGCTATCCCTAGAAATTCCCACATATTGTTCTCATAGTCAAATATGGAAACAAAACCTAGAATCAAGCAATTTAAAAGTGGACCTGGTAAAGACAAGAATACAAAGCTCTGCTTCTTTTGAAAAGTGCCCTTTCTATGTATGCAAAAAGGTATGAGTAAGTAGAATCACAGGCAAAGTGACAAACATGAAAGACTTCCTATATAACTGGCACTCTATCAGTTATGACATTAAGTGTTCCAGTTGATCTGATCAACAGAACAGCCTGCTTGTGAAATTAACGTACAAGAGGCTGAGAACTCCACAGACACACGTACCCTTAACATAGTTCTCAGGGAGATCCAGTGTGACAAAGCCAGGCCTTCAAAATACAGGTAGTACTCATTTTTACCAGCTGAGTGGACTGGAGCAACATGAAATAAAGTGTCTTGCTCAAGGACACAACACATCACCTGGAATTGAACTCACAGCCATATGGTCATAAGCCAACTATCCTAACCACTAAACCATGTGCCTTCACACTTCATACATAGCAGATGCATAAAAGTTATTAGTTGAAAGTTCACCTACAAAGTAAATTCTTTCAAATGACTAGAAGGTTCCATTGAAGTAGATGATTGCTTCTGGTTCCCTGGGTAATGTAATTAGCCGTGGAAGTGGGTGTTCTAAAAGCACAGTAGCCAGAGTTAAGATGAAGTGTAAAAAGTACAGTAGGCCATTACTTCTGCTGGCAATAAAAAATAAAGTGATTCTCTCTCTCTCTCTCTATCTCTCTTTCTCTCTCTCTCTCTCTCTCTCTCTCTCTCTCTCTCTCTCTCTCTCTCTCTCTGGGTTAAATTGTATGATACCTTTGTACAAACTGTGATGTCATGTAATTACAAAACATGGACAACTGACCTGAAGAATGCATGAAGGCTGGAATAAATGAAGTGAACCTGCACATACTGCAGTGGATGTGCAATGCTAGTGTGTATGAACAACAATGAAACAGATCTGTTGAGAGTAAAACTGGCTACAAAAAGAATCAGCTGTTGTGTGCAAGGGAAGTGACAGTGCAGGTGTGGACATGCGATGCTCATAAGGGATAACAGTTTGATAATGAACTGCTTAGTAATCCAACTGGAAAGGACCTACAGAAGAGGAAGACTCAGGAAGTCATAAAGGCTAGTATCAGGAGATGACAAAGGACCAGAACAAGTTATGTTGGGCTGGAAAGGTCCCATTTAAACCATGCAAGCATGGAAAGTAGGATAAACTCAGAAGAGGAGAAAGAGGATAACTACTACTACTACTACTACTACTACTACTACTACTACTACTACTACTACTACTAGTAGTAGTAGTAGTACCTTTTTAGAAACCATCCTCATCATCATGATTATTATTATCATTATTATTATTTTTCTTAAGGTGGTGAACTGGCAGAACCATTAGCACACCAGACAAAATTTTTTAGTGGTATTTTGTCCATCTTACACTCTGACCTCAAATTCTGTCATGGCCAGATTTGTCTTTCATCCCTTTGGGGGTTGAAAAAATAAGTACAAGTTATCCAGGGGGGGGGGGATGTAGTCAACTTCCCCTCCCCTCAGAAACTACTGGCCCTGTGCCAAAATTTGAAATCATTATTATTATCATTATTATTATTATTATTATTATTATTATTATTATTATTATCATCATCACTGTTGGTTATCATAGAAGGCACCGAGCTGGCAGAATCGCTAGCACACCAGGCAAAATGCTTAGCGGTATTTCATCTTTACATTCTGAGATCAAATTCTGCCAAGGCTAACTTTGCCTTTCATCCTTCCAGGGTTGATAAAATCAGTACCAGTCAAGTACTGGGGTCAATGAAATCGACTAGTCCATGCCCCCAAAATTTCAGGCCTTCTGCCTATAGTAGAAAGGATTATTGTTATTATTATTATTATTATTATTATTATTATTATTATTATTATTATTATTATTATCATTATTATTATTATTATTATAATTATTATTATTATTATTATTGCTTTTGCCCAGCTTCTAACTCTGTAGATGTACTACGGTGTCAGCTGTTCACTACCAGTGAACTCAGATAACACCGCTTATTTTTCGAGCACCTTCCGGAGTTTTCGAGCGGTTCCAAGCAGTGCAGTTTTCTGCAAGTGCTCCACTCTTATTGTAGCCCCTATTTGTTCCATGTACTTCTCAAGATTTTTACTCACTGTTCCCAGGGCTCCAACAATTATTGGTACTACTACCACCTTTTTTATCGACCACAACTGCTTAACCTGTCATATCTATTGACTTTTCTTTCTTCCTTATTGCATACCTTGTTGTCAGCTGGGCATGCTATATCTATCATCCAGCATAGTTTGTTTTCTTTCTCAATTAAGACTATGTCTGGCTTCCTATTCTCTATCTCATGGTCGCACTGAATCATAAAATCCTACAGGATCTTTGCATTTTCATTTTCGATGATGCCTTCGGGTTTATGGTTGTACCAATTTTTTGCTCTGTCAAGTCCATACGTTTTGCAAAGTGTCCAATGGACAAGCCTTGCCATATTGTCGTGGCATTTCTTATACTCTTTCTGGGCTAGTGGCATACATTGACTGGTAATATGCCATACAGTTTCACCATTTTGTCCACAAATTCTGCACTTATCACTTACTGATGTGCTGTCTATTCTGTATTTTATATAATTTGTTCTTAGTGCTTGCTCTTGGGCAGCACAGATTAGAGCCTCAATTTCTGGTTTTAAATCACTTTTAGTCATCCACAGTTATCTTTTTTCTCTGCCTGTCTTATCTTCAACATCCCTATGAAATTGTCCAGTGATCATACATATGTTGTTAGTAACCCCTAATTTGAGCACCATTTTCATCTACAGGGTTGATCAAGTAGTAACACTCCATGACCACAGCATTAATTGGTTGCTCCATCTTCACCGTGTGTGGTGGTCCCTTTCTGGATATTGACAGGTTGGAGCCGGACCAGAATCTCTGAGCCTGCCGGGTGCAACACTGTCACCATCAGTGCCATCAGTTTCATTACCACCGTTATTCACAATATTTTGTTTTTTCATTGTCACTCATATGAGGTAGCGATTATCAGGCTGTGCAGTTACCAGTGTTTTTATTCTGACACCATCACTAGCTGTATCATTAATCAGGACATGAGGAGATTCCACCCGCTTCCTTTCATTATTATTATTATCATCACTGATACTATTGTTTTTATTTTTTACTATTTGTCATCATCATTATTATTATTATTATTATTATTATTATTATTATTATTATTATTATTATTATTACTACTACTACTACTACTAAGACAGCAAGCTAACAGAATGCTTAATGGCACTTTTTCTGGCTCTTTACATTGTAAAATCAAATGTTAGTAAGGTCAACTTTGCCTTTTCCTCTTTTTGAGGTCAATAAAATAAAGTACCTGTCAAGTACTCAAGTACTGGATCAATAGTATTGACTTACCCCATCCCTTCGAAATTCCTGGCCTTGTGCTAAAATTTGAAAGTATCATTATTATTATCAATAACATCATCATCATTATTATTGTTATTACTATTATGAGGCGACGAGCTGGTAGAGTTGTAAGCACACTGAATAAAATGCTTAGCGGTATTTCATCTGTTGCTATATTCTGAGTTCAAATTCTGCCGAGGCCGATTTTGCCTTTCATCCTTTCAGGGTCAGTGAAATAAGTACCAGTTGAGAACTGGGGTCGATTTAATTAACTAGCCCCCTCCCACAAAATTTCAGGCCTTGTTTCTATAGTAGAAAGGATTATTATTATTTTCATTATCATCTTCTTTCAATTTTGCTTCCATTTTTTTGCCAAGTGTCTTCCTGACACCTAGGGCAGAGAAACACATTGTATACATCAGTAGGCCATTAAAATAAACACATCAGATTGTTCATTTACAAAGTCATGTGATAGAGAAAAAGAGGAAGAAAGACAGAGGAAAAAGGAAAAAATAAAAAATAAAAAAGTAAACAAAGAAAATAAAGGGGAAAAAAGAAAGAAAATTCACAGCGACAATGCTCTTCTCAGTACATGTGATGTACCACCAGTTAAGACAATTTTCTGCACTTCCTGCATGGATGGTAAGCCAGGGATTATTCTTAAATAATTTTCAGTTCCTTTTTTGATCATTCCAAGTGCTCCTATAATTACTGGTATTGTAACCATCTTGAGATGCCACAACTTTTCGACTTCCATTAGCAAATCTTTATATTTTCTGAGCTTATCAAATTCTTTAGCTGAGATATTATAATCACAAGGTATGCTCATGTCAATCAATAAACAGATTTTATTGTTTTGGTCTTTCAGAACAATATCTGGTTTATTTGCTTTGATAGTCTGGTCTGTACATACTGGAAAGTCCCAAAGAATCATTACATTTTCTTCCTCAGTTACAGCCTCATTTCTCAGCAGTTTTGATTTTATGATGCTGGCACATTGTTCAATGTAGTTATTGGCCAACTCTGTCATGTCTTGATTTGTGCTAAAGTGTTAAAACCTTACACCCAGAGATTAGGTGGTCCACTGTTTCAATCCTATCATTGCAGTATCAACACTTTGGGTCTACACACTATTTTTCATCACTTTGGCTTGATATTCTGGGTTAATAAGCTCTGATTTTAAGCAGCCAAAATAAAGTCTTCTCTCTCTGCCTTTAGCCCTGAGCTCCATAGCCATTGATGGGTGTACTTCTGGTCAACATCAGCTTGTTTGCTACTGGCCACATATTTTCCATGCAGAGGTTTTTGTTCCCACCTATCAGCCAATTGTTCAAATGCATTTTGCTTTGCTATTGATTTCACCTTCTTTGCAATTACAGTCGCTGCACTTCCATCAAGCTGTTCAACTTGGGTATTATGCATAAATTCACTTGAAAATTTTTTGCTCTCCTTCATAACAAAATGAAGCTTCTTACATCTTTCATGGATTCCAGTGAGCTTTAGCATCTAGTCATTAAATGTTTCAAGATATTTTACCAGTCCTATTGTGGTGGTTTTGTAAGAGATTTCATACTGGATCAAGCCTTAACCTCCTTGAGCTCTGGTAAAGACGATCTGTGTCTGCCTTTGGGTGGTGCATCTTATTGCAAGTTAGCAATTTATGGATTTTCCTGTCAATCTTCCTTATTTCACTCATATCCCAGTTCAACACATTGAAACTGTAAATAACAACCGGAACTGCTAAGAAATTTAGAGCTAACACCTTATAATGTGCATTTAACTCGGATTTTAGGACTGCTTGAACTCTCCTGTAACATTCCTTCCTGATCAAGACCAAATTCCATCCCGATGTCATCACTGAATGCTTTCACCATACATAGTAGTCCTTCAAGCTCATTATCATCATTGCCATAAAGTTTTAAGTCATTCATATAAAATAGATGATTTATTTTCTTGTCGCCAATTTTATATCCATACCCTGTTCTGTTAAGTTCACTTGTAAGGGGGATCAGGGGTATGCAAAAAATTAAAAGTGAAAGTGAGTCACCTTGGAAAATGCCACAGGTGGTATTAATATTTTTTGTGGTCAATACTCCATTAGAGTGGTGTAATTGGAGATTCATATTCCACACTGACATGCTGTGCTTCAGGAAGTTTGAAATCACAGGAGAAATGTTAAAGATATCCAGCGATTTCAAGATCCATGAATGTGGTATGCTGTGAAAGGCTTTTTTATAATCAATCCATGCGGAACTGAGATTTCTGCGTTTGTTATGACAGTTCTCAAGGATCATGCGATTGATTAATAGTTGGTCTTTGCATCCATATGAGCCTCGCCAACACCCTTTTTTGTTCAGTGATTGATTAAGAGTTGATCTTTGCATCCATGTGAGCCTTGTCAGCACCCTTTATTATTATTATTATTATTATTATTATTATTATTATTATTATTATTATGAGTGACGGCGTTCTCAGGGAAACTCTAGGCGTCGACAATGACCAACTGAGCAGTATATTTGGCAGAACTTTCAGGCCGGGGCCCATGGATAACTTCCAAAAGTCCCTTGCCTGGCAGTGCTACCAAGGGATGCTGCCTGTT
Source organism: Octopus bimaculoides (assembly GCF_001194135.2). NCBI lineage: Eukaryota > Metazoa > Mollusca > Cephalopoda > Octopoda > Octopodidae > Octopus > Octopus bimaculoides. The sequence continues at coordinate 93,856,960 of NC_068983.1, forward strand.
TGGGATAAACTCTACTGGCACAGAAGATATACAGCACATGTCCTTGCAGGTGGGGCCTAGTAAGAATTTTCTCCAGGTTGAGTAGCCTGTCCTGCTCAAAAGGTCCCTGAGTTAGGTTTGTTTATGGATGATGAACAAAACACCCAAGTTTCCAGAGGTGAATTATTCAAACCCCAAAGAATTCATTATTATTATTATTATTATTATTATTATTATTATTATTATTATTATTATTATTATTATTATTGAGTGAGAGAGCAGTGCATGCCATCAAAGTGACACTGGGATAAAATATACGAAGCCCAGTATACCCATCATGACTACCCGTCGGATAAGAGTACACCAGGCACATGCATCACAACTATATGTGTGACATAGTGATCTTATATCAAGATAAACAGTGCATGACCTTGCAGGTGGGGCCCAGTTAGAATTTTCTTCAGGTTGAATAACCCATCCCGCTCAAAAGGCCCCATGAATAGGGGTTGTTTAAGGATGTTGAACAAAACACCCATGTTTCCAAAGGTGAATTATCCAAACCCCAAAGAATTCCTCTCAATACATGGCTATGATGCTCCCCCACTACTTCTGCTTATGATCAGAGATGCACATATTGTCAGCCACTAAAGGACATACTCAACTGGTTACGGTCAAACAACTGACAAGCAAATCTGTGGTATTGAGCAGAATATTTGCTGTAGCCCATCTGTTGTTATTATTATTAATTATTATTATTATTACTTCTATTATTATTATTATTATTATTATGTTCATTGACTATATATTTTATTACACTGACATTAGCTAATATTCTGTTAGACACTTCAAGTTCAGTTTAGGTGCTCACCTACCTATTATTAATGCATGAACCATTTGTTGTGTCAACACATTACAACACATTAACTCCTGTGTCCTTCTAAAAGATTACCAGTGTTAATCGCTTGTCTCTTTCCAACTAACTGTTTTAAAATACAAGATTTGGACATTGTTTTAGTGCATGTGAGTAGATGTGTGTGTGTGTGTGTGTATTATATGTGTGTTTCTGGAACACAATTTTCTCTTACCATTAAATTTCACCACCACCACCACCATCCTCATCATCATCATCATCATCACCACCACCACCACCTCCACCATTATCATTTTAACATCTTCTAACCCATGCTAGCATGGAAAACAGCGTTTTAAATTATGATAATGATGGCGACAATGATGATATTCGATGCTTCCATGGGTTAGACAGAGGCAGATTTTCAATGTCAGATGCCTTTCCTAACACCAGCTCTCACCTATTTCCATTTAAGGTAGTAGTTCCCTAAGACCAGATATGGTTTTACATAAGCTTAGAAACAAAAGACACTGCTTGCATCACAGTGACACTCATTTACAACTACCACTAGACTAGGGCACTCATACACACACTCACACTCACACATATACATACATAAATACATACATACATACATACATATATATATATGAATATAAACGTATG
>NC_068983.1:93866308-93874977 GCF_001194135.2 Octopus bimaculoides
GGCACATAAAAGACACCATTTCGAGCGTGGCCGTTTTCGTGCGGGTGACACGTAAAAGCACCCACTACACTCTCTGAGTGGTTGGCGTTAGGAAGGGCATCCAGCTGTAGAAACTCTGCCAAATCAGACTGGAGCCTGGTGTTGCCATCCGGTTTCACCAGTCCTCAGTCAAATCGTCCAACCCATGCTAGCATGGAAAGCGGACGTTAAACGATGATGATGATATATATATATGTATATATATATTCTGTATATGCGCTATAATTTTTTTATTTTATAACATATTGAGTACTGGGTTGAACTGTGATCACCTTCATCCTTCAGTAAAGAATTTCACAAAATATTATTTATATATATATTTATTTTATCTTTAATCTGTTTCTTGTTTCATCACTTATTAGACTGTGACCATGCTGGGGTGCCACCTTGAAGAAGTTTTAGTTGAATGAATTGAGCTCAGTACTTTTTTTTTAAAGCCTGATACTTGTTCTATCAGTCTCTTTTGCTGAACAGTTAGGTTGTTGGGATGTAAACACACCAACACCAGTTATCAAGCATTGGTAGGGGACAAACACAGACACAAAAACTCACACACATAGATATATATATATAATGAGCTTCATTCAGTTTCTGCTGACCAAACCCCCTTACAAAGCTTTGGTCAGCCTGAGGCTATAGTAGAAGACACTTGCCCAAGGTCCCCTGCAGTGGAACTGAATCCAGAATAATGTGGTTGGGAAGCAAGCTTCTTACCACAAAGCCATGTCTAGAATAATCTCTCTCTGTGTAACAGTTGCATTGTCCCAGACATGTGAGCTGTACTCTAATGAAGTAACTTTCCTCACTCATATGAGCAGCATAACACAATAATTGGTTCGTCATTTTTAATTATGCAGACAATTGACACAGAATATATCAACAACAGGTACAGGCATAGCTGTGTGATTTAATAAGTTCAGTTCCTAACCACATGGTTCCAGGCTCAGTCCTACTGTGTTGCACCTTACACTACTATAGTCCCAGGTTGACCAAAGCCTTGCAAGCAGATTTCATAGATAGAAACTGAAAAAAGATATATACATACGTGTGTGTGTGTGTGTGTCTGTGTGTCTGTGTATTTGTCCTCCACCACTGCTTAACAACTAGTGTCAGTCTGTTTATGTCCCTGTAACTTAGCAGTCCAGCCTAAGTGACCAGGCTTCAAAAAATAAGTACCAAGAGGCTTTTTTCATTCAGCAAAAAAAAAAACCCCTTTCATGGCAGTACTCCAGCATGACCATTGTCCGATGATTGAAACATGTAAAATATAAAAGATAATACAATGAAAAGACTAACCAAAAGAAAATGTAGTACATGTATGTGGTGATGTTCCAGCATGATAGGAATCACAATGGTGTGAATGAACTAAGAATCTAAAAGAACTCTATTAATTGATCAAATCTACTATCATGAAAAAGAATGCAACAAGTATTTCCTGTGGCTCTAGATGCAGACAAGATTTGCACTTAAATGGTGGATACCACCACTTGTAGACAGAATCTCAATTATATAACATTGTCTTGTTAATGGTTCTAAAGAAAACAGTATTACTGTGACAGAAAACAGAAAATGGTTTAGTATATACTACATAGTAAGGTGGTCAGGAGACTTCTGTTTTTGCTCAGTTTTCTTAATGTTTACATTAATATTTGGAATTTGTTATTTAAACTTTGTTTTTCTGTTGCTTTTAAAACCAAATTCTGAAAAGTTTGGAAATAAATGTCTAAAATCTAAAATGACTGTCAAGGCAAATAATTTACTAATGTCAGGCATCATTTCAAAGATAATGCTAGGAATACTACCTTCTCTGCATAAAGCAAATTCCAGAAATATATTTCTAGTTTCTTGATTCTTCTAACTAAAGAGTTTTACATTGTAAATTGTTTAGTTTTATAACCAATATAGGATATGATGAGATGGCTCATATTTAAACTATACCAACTGAGTTCTTATAAGTTTAAGTGTATATATCAGCGACAGAGGCAGTATTAATACTGAGAGGTAATATTTATCCCCACTTAAACATGGATATTCTGTTAGAACAAATGATACTGTGGTAGATATGTAGATGTACTGTTTCTCTCATGGTATCTATTACAGTATAGTTTGTTCCAACAAGACATCCAGATTTAAGTGAGCATAAATATTACTTTATGAGTTCAATCCACTGCTGGTATTTTGTAGTATCTATGGGCAACGCATTTCTTTCTATATTCTTCAGTTAATCGAGCTGTTGAGAATAGTTGCCAGAATTTCTACCAATGCTACCTTGATAGAACAGTGTCTTATCCAGAAAAAGATTTGGTTTTTAAACTTTTACTGTTATAGAAACTAAAATTAAATACCAGTTGTAGCAGGCATGGCTGTGTAGTAAGGAGTTTTGCTTCCCAGCCACGTGGTCTTGGGTTCAATACCACTGTATGACACATTTGGCAAGCGTTTTGTACTATAGCCCTGAGCTGACCAAAGCCTTGTGAGTAAATACGATAGTTGGAAACAGAAAATATAAGCACCTGTCAGTATCACCATCAGCATCATCATCATTTAACATCTATGTTCCTTGCTGGCATGGGTTAGATGGTTTGGCAGGATCCAATGTATCCAAGGACTGCATCATGCTCCAGTGTCTATTTTGACATGAATTCTACAGCTAGATGCCCTTCCTAATGCCAATCACTTTACAGCATGGACTGAGTGCTTTTGTCATGCTACCTATACTATTGAAATTGCCATACATCTCACAGAACTAAAAACCCTAGGTGGGGTAGGGTAATGCAAGTTCTTGTAGAGGATTTGCATGACTAGTCACATCTAGTTGGGGGAAGGAGAGGTAAAAAGAAAATGAACAATATGAGCTGCAAGAGATGAAGTTGATGGCACACCTAGGCGCAAGGTAAGTTGATGAATTGGTTTACGATTTTGTAAGGGAAGGAGGATGAGAGGATGGGGAGATAGACTGCTAGGGTAGGATAGGAGAGTGGATGAGCAAGAAGCTATGAGTTGCGGGAAGCAGAAGGATGCAGAAGAAAGGAGGGAGAGTAAGTAGCAAGAGTAGTAAACGTAATACAGTTGTCAGAGTGGAGTGAACAAGAGGGAGGGATGACATGGTTGGTAGTGTGCAAGATTCAGGATGGGGAATAAGAAGCAGGCCTAATGCATGGGAGGTGGGGAATGAGTCGTTGTAACACGGACGGAGAGTGCAATGCATGACACTTTCAGAACTCAGTTTCACTAACAAAGGCAGATCTTTTTGAGGACCTCATATCACCAGGGATCCCAGTTCAGTCCTTTGTCATCTTCTTCATCAGGTTCAGGGCCCTGAGGTTAGCCTTAATCACTTCACCCCATGTTTTCCATGGTTTCCATTTTCCACAAGTTCTGGCCACATTTAACAATCAGCACTTTTTTCCTCAGCTGTCTTCATCCATACACATCACGTTTCCACACCAGTGCAGTCTTCTTTCTTGCACACAATAACTAATTCTTCTAATACCCAGTTTTTCACTTGGCACCTGTGTACTAATTCTTTCAAGCACACTCACATTGCACATCCAGCAGAGCATGCTCACTTCATTTCTTTCCAGTCTTCTCAGGTCCTCTGTGTCCAAAGCCCATGTCTCACTACTATTCAGCACTGTAGTTCTGACACAAACATCATACAGTTTGCCCTTCACTCTTAGGGAAAAGATCTTTGTTGTTAGCAGTGATTGTAGCTCCTTGAATTTTCTCCATCCAGTTCTCACTTTCAGAGCAACCTCCTCTTTTGATAATTACATCTCCTCAGTAACAAAGCTATCTGCTTACTTCTCGTTAGCTGAATGAGCATTTAAGAGACTCAGTTTCTAGTATACTCATGTGAATTGCTACAGTACATCTACTGCATACAAAGACTACATTTTCAGATAGTCTTCCAGTGAGTCCACTACACCCTTTGTGTGTCTATAGCATATATAATGTACTCCTTTTTTTGCATATCAAGCAAGACTTCTCAATTCCAGGTTTAGCTTCAATGTCAAGGATTTTGTCTCTAACTCCTCTGCAATCACCTATAGGACCATGAGGAATAGGAGAGGACAGAGGCCTGAACCTTGATGGACTCCTACCTTCATGCTAAATTCATCACAGAAGTCATTGCCAATTTTCACTTTACTTGTGCATCCTTGTACATAGCTTGAACCATCTGCACAAGCCATTCATCTACCCCTAGTTTCCTCAGTACCCACCATATTACTAATCATAATAGCCTTTCAAATGCTTTCTCCAAATTAATAAAAGCCCAGTATAGCAGTTTATTTTTAGCCAGGTATTTCTCCTGTAGATGTCTCAGTAGAAAGATTGAATCTGTGGTGCCTCTTCCAGGGACAAAGCCAAACTGCATCTTAGCTAGGTCTACTTTATCAAAGATCAATTGATCTAGAACTTGATCTAGAAATTTGTTTCTCTATAGCTGTGCATGAGTATGTTTGTGTGTTACTATCTCCTTGTCTTGGCTTCATGTGATAGTTGTAAATGACTTCCACCATCATGCAAATGGTGTCCTTCATTTCCAGTCTTCCATGTCTGGTCTTGGGGAATATTACTTTACATGGAAATAAGTAAGAGGCAACAAGAAGGCATCCTGCCTGGCTCTCTGTCAGTTATGACAATGAGTGTTCCAGTTGGTTCAATCAACAGAACAGCTTACTCATGTAATTAACGTGCAAGCAGCTAAGCACTCCACAAACATGTGTACCCTTAACATAGTTCTCAGGGAGATTCAGTGTAACATGAATATGACAAAGCTGGCCCTATTGAATTACAGGTACAACTCATTTTTGCCAGCTGAGTAGACTGAAGCAATGTAAAATAAAGTATTTTGCTCAAGGACACAACATGCCACTGAGAATCCAACTCATGACCTTATGGTCATGAGCAGAATATCCTAAACATTAATCCATACACCTTCATCCAGCTTTTGGAAATCTGCCTCAACAAATTCCATCCATCCCATGTCAGCATGAAAAAGTGGATGTTAAAAGATCATGATGAAGAGTCCAGTCCCAAGAACCACATGTAATTTTAGGAAGATAACCTATTACCTTTTGACAAATATGGGGAAAACTGGTCATCATTAATGTAGTGTTGAGTATGTCTCTATTGATACATGAAAAACAAAACTTCAAAACAAAAGCAATGTGCCATTATTCTACTTCTACATGCCTTAAAATGTAAATATAACTTTTTTCCTTAATGAACAGCATTTAAAAATCTAATCTAAAGTTAACATTTGTATTTTTAACTTTTGCAGAGATGATTGAGTTGTGATATCTCCTTCATAGAAGTCTTCTCTTTCACAACTACCATAAACTTTATATCAGTTTATGAGATCAGGGATATATATAGTTCAAAACAGATGTGATCAATATATTTTCACCTGTGCTTTCTCTTCTTCATCATATATTTATTCTAATTAACTCCATTTTATATATGTGTGTGTATATATATATATGTGTGTATATATATATACACACACACATACACACATTGATACATACGTATACATCATATGTGTACGTGTGTATTTATGTATGAAAGTATTTTTATTAGATATCTTCCAGCTAAATCAGTGATATCTGCTATTTTCCTTCAATATCTTGTAATCAGTTCAGTATTAACATATTAGCTATGTGTTGAAGCCAGTTGATCACTGTATGCATGTTACATATGTTCTAAAATAAAAAAGCACATACACATGTAAGATGTAATCACCATAATGTCATATACATATATACATATTGATAGAAAGGTAGACAGATTGATAGACAGATACATACATATATACATACATGCATATATTACATGCATACATATAATCTTATTCTACATATACATATGTTATCAATTCAATCTATGTTAGGTTGTGGCACTGTAATCAATTCAATATGTTTGTTGTAATCAACTTAACATTCCACTTATATGTGAAGTGCTCTGTGTGTGTGTGTGTGTGTGTGTGTGTGTGTATGTGTGTGTATGTGTGTGTGTGTGCACGCGCGCTTGTGCACATGTGGGTGTGTATGTGTGAGCGACATAATCATTTCAATAATAGCATAATAGTAGTGTGCAGAAGTTAAGTTTTAAGATAATCTTCTGTCAGTTGCTGTACAAAACTACAAATTCTTTTCTTCAGCCTTATATTTCAGTGATAAGTGTTTTCAGTTGTTATTTATGGCTTGGCACAACATTTTATTAATGTGATTGAATGTATATAAAAGAGAACAAAACTCAGAGAGAGTAAGAGGAACAGAGAGAAATATAGGAGAGAGATTTAGAGAGAGAGTGAAGACGTGGTAAATTCTAGTGAGATACAATCAAAACTCTATAGACATTAATACCAAGTAGAAGATGAGGTGTAATATTTATTTGTTTGTTTTATACAGCTTATTCAGAAAGAGTAACAATGACCAGCACAGGCCTTTTGAGAGTGGTGAGAATAACAGGAGTTCATGTTCAGTTTGAATGTCTGTAACTTAATGTTTATTGGAAACACATGGGCCTAGTGGGAGAACCATGAAACTGTTTAGTTTAGAAGAGCAGAGGCAGAGGCTTTTGTAGCAGCAACAGAATAGAAAGCACATCAATGGGTCAGAGGTTGGAGTATGTCGATTTTTGAATCATTGTCGGTCAGTCAGATCTTCTTTTAGATATTGGATATTGGATATTCTCTAAGCTAGTCGTGTGTGTGTGTGTGTGTGTGTGTGTGTGTAATAACAGCAGTGGCACTATCTCAGATGTAGGAGCAGTACTTGATTGTAGGTCCTACTTAAGCCATGTGATGGGTCAGCAACACATCATGACTGAAGTGCTTGTGTCTAAATAGGGAAATCTAGCCTTTGCGATGCACTCTTAGAGATAGGGACATCTGTAAACCAGTGGTTATAGTGTATTAGTTCTTTGTTTTTGTTTTTCTTTCATCACTTAATCTGGCTGGAAAGAGCAGTGCTGATGATGTTTTATAGAGTCATTCAACATTGGTGAAAAGGAGAGACAAAGGTATCATCAAACTGGATACTTGGCCTGAATTCTTGTAACAGAATGAACTCTGCTAAAGATACTCATTAACAGATTAAGGCTATTATCAAAGTAGGTTACAGTAGGATATGAACTCAGAATACATTCCTTTACACAAGGTATCTTGTCAAATGCTCTAACAGTTCTGCCAGTCCATTGCCCTAAATTGATACTTCATTTATGAATGATGAGATTTTGTCATTCAGATGTAGGCCTTTTTATGGAAGCAGTCTAAGATCTTTGTGAATGTAGCAGCCACATCACTGAATCATATATGTAAGCAGTATTCCATTGTGAATTTTATTTGAGCTTTACAGAATGTCAACTATTGAACAGAACTGGAGATTTTCAGTAAGTGTTGATGTATTGGTGTATCTACATGAATATAATAAAAAAAATTAGTGATGTTGCTTGACAATAAGACTCTCATAAAACTGTTGTTTTCTCTTCTTCAGGTGCTGGAATCAGTTTGGCTGGTGTTGAAAGGCAACGTCAATTTAGCCTTTTCTTTCGTCACTGCGGTTTTATCATTACTGTTTGGTGGAGGCACTGCCCTATTGAATTTCATCATCTCAGCTGTAAGCAATACTTTTTTGTTTCCTTTTCTACCTCCTACCTCTCTTGTTTACCCACTCACTTTCCTTCTTTCACTTCTTCTCTTCTTCCCTCATCTTCTTCTACATCCTCCCCAGCAGCACCACCGCCACTACCATCCTTTCCTTTTCTGGTTGTTTCTAAAGAAAAGGCAAAAAATATTTCAAAATGTAATAAAATGGAAACGTCCAAATAACCTCAACTTGGTCAGAAAATCTGAATATGAAGTGAACTCAATCTGAAGTAGAAAATCAGAATTATGATGGGTTTGCTTGCCACATCATGGCCACAACCAACTAGCAGGAATCTGTAAATGAGGTACATGAGAATCAAATATTGACAGTAACAATGTCTTTTATTATCATTTATTCCCTTTCTCTTACTCTCTCATCCATTCATATACACACATACACATAAAATATACACATACATTCATATTAACATATCCTCCACTCATCTGCAAGTATATATTTATCACTGTATAAATGTACACATAATTCATATTCACACACATTCATAAAAAGATATGTAGCCAATTATATATATATATATATATGTATATATATATATATATATATATATATATATATATATATATATATATATACATTCAAATACATATATGCCAAAAACTATGTATGCACAATACATTCAAATACACAAATGCTTCCACAAACAAACTTACATGCATATATAGGTACATACATAATTATATATCTATTACAGAGATTTATATATATATGCACATATATACCATCATGTAAACATATGCACCCACATAAATACATACACATAGATATTCATGTATGCACACACATACAGATGAAAGTGCATACATATATCTATACATTATTGTATACATATATGCATGCACACATATATTCATGTATATACATCACTGATATACATGCAGATATTTATCCATACATGCCATGATGGTGATGATAATATATGCACTTATAATAATAATAAACATATATATATATATA
>NC_068983.1:93875162-93883556 GCF_001194135.2 Octopus bimaculoides
TATATATATAGTTATTTGTATGTAATCAAATTAATATAGAGAGCTCACAATTTATCATCAATAATATATTTTTTTAAAATTATTACTCTCTTTCACAGTGTTTCATATTAACTATAATATTCTGATGACATTATGTAATATTTTCCACAATAATAAATAATAAATTTTGCTTTTCTCTACAATTTTAAGATGTAACACCTGTTAATCATACATATACAACCAAATGAATGAAAGAAAGAAGAGGTGGGAATGATGCAACAATGCTGTTATTGAGAGGAAATAATCATTTAAATTCTTGTAAAATGAAAAAAAGATTAGGTATCTTTAAAATTTTGAATGTCTGTAAAATAGATAAATCAGTAAGATTTAAGAAAGGAAAAGTCTGAGTGCATCATCATCATCATCATTGTCATTATTTAATGGAACAATTTCATTTTGTCTATCTCTGAAGTGTATTGTGTTTTTAGCATGCTATGTCTGTGTAGAAATTTAAACCCCAACTGTGAAGTTATAAGTTCATGATTATGAGTAGGCCACTATTGTATCATGCAAGTTCATGTAGACAACCTAAGAATTGACCAATGAGCTTGAAGCTATACTGTGAACAGCTTGAACGTTCTTGTGATTTGCACCCTTTTTCACTAATTAAGCAGTTTAGCACCTAAATTATTGTAGAATGTTGATGGTGGCCAAAGGATTCACACACCTCATCTCTTGCCAGTCAGAGAGTGATGTTGACATTCAAGCAGGACAGATTTTCACACACACACACATCAACTAAGGGGAAAAAAAGTCTTACTAATTTGAGGTGGACTCATATCCTTTGTCTTTCACCTTCCAGATAGCAAATGGCCAGGCAGATACAGTTAAATCCATTCCAACATAACTGTTCTTGTAACCAGTGAGAATTTGATAATTTATATACGCATTATGCATAGCATTCTCTTAATAAAATCTGTTAAACATTTACAAGTTTGCTTTTGTTGTAATAAAAGCAGCCAACCTGATCTTACATCCAATTAATAAAGATACAACATCAATCTTTCTCACAACTCAACTCTGCAAAAATGGTAACTCAGTGAAGAAAGACCTACAATGAACAACAATGTAACAGTGGTCTCCAGCAAACATTTATACAAGCTTGCAACATCTATAAAGGAATCTTTTCCTGGACAACAACTGCAGCCTCTGTCATTTTAACAATACACATACATTAAGTATACCATGTTGATAAAAATTTCAGTAAAATAATGTTACATTATCTCTTATGGTAGTAGTAATATCTGAAATGTTGGTTATGTTACAGAAGTATACCTATATTGAATATTGTTTCAATTGAGATCTGACTAAATCCAGCAAAAAATTGTTCATATGAAGTAACCATAAAATAAAAGTGGTGACATTGACAGCAATGAAATGCTATTTTTAGTTTTATTTGGTTAGAAATTCATACTATAGATACTATATATTTTCTTATACTCCCCCTTCTATATCTTGAGAACTCTTATCTTCTCCTCAGCTACTCTCACAGTAGCCATGTATCTCCACTATAGCAAGACATCTGTTCTTGCCCTCTATCATTCTTTATCTACTCAACAAATGGCATAAAACCCCCTTTCTCAAAATACACTCCCTCCACTTAGTCAAGAGGGTTTTTGCCTTTTTATTTTTTCCTCTCTTGTAAGTTACTTGATGACTTCACTCATGCTAGAGTCATGAAAAAAGCACCCAACACACACTGTAAAATGGTTAGCATTAGTAAGAGCATCCAGCCATAGAAACCATGCCACTGCTGACACTGGAGCTCACTGCAGTCCTCTAGCTTGTTGGTTCCTGTCAAATCAGCCAGCTCATGCAAGCATGGGAAATTGACATTAAATAATGGTTTCAAATTTTGGTAAAAGGTCAACAACTTCCAGCAAGGGGTTAAGTCAATAACACCAACCCAGTGTTCAACTGGTACTTATTTTATCAACTCCAAAATGATGAAAGGTAAAGTCTACCTCAGCAGCATTTGATCTCAGAATTTAAAGCATTTTATCTGGCATGCATAATGATTCTGTCAGCTTGTCACAATTCTGCAAGCTTGCCACCCTACAGACATTAAATAATGATGGTAATGATGATGAGTACTCGACTGGTACTTATTTTATCAACTCCAGAATAAAGACAAAAAAGGTGACCTCGGGGACATTCACACTCAGAATGAAAATAACATAACTAAATTATCACAAAGCCACTGCTTTGCCATTTCTGTTCATTCACCCACCTCCCATCAAACAACATTTTATTTTGTTTTATCAACATCATCATCCTTTAATGTCCATTTTCCATACCAACATGGGTTGGACAGTTTGACAAGAGCTGGTAAGGCCAGGGCCCACACCAAGCTCCATTGCCTGTTCTAGCATGGTTTCTATGACTGGATGCCCTTTGTAATGCCAACTGCTCCACAGAGCATACTCGGTGCTTTTTTTAAGTGACCCCAGTATAAATTCTATATGAATGCTATTTTAATACAGTGACTTTTTATAACTCACACTTTGACATGTTTCTTCCAATTTTTCTTTATTCAGGCCATATTTTTAACAACACTCTTTTACTTACTGGCATCCAGTGGCGACCAATATAAACCAGTTCAGTGGTTCACTGCATTTGGTTCACCCATACAAGGTGGCAACAACATTGGTCAAGCAGTTGAAGACGCTGTTGGGTAACTTCTGAATTTTTAACTTGTAGAAACTTGTTCACAATTTCATTTTGATATAAAAATCATCTCCATTGCTGTCATTTTATATATGCTTTTCCAAGTTGCTATAGTTTTATGACATAGGTGCAGTAGTGGCTGTGTGGTAAGTAACTTATTTACCAACTGCATGGTTCCAGGTTCAGTCCCACTGCATGGCACCTTGGGCAAGTGTCTTTTACTATAGCCTCAGGCCGAGCAAAGCCTTGTGAGTGATTTGGTAGACGGAAACTGAAAGAAGCCCATCGTATATGTGTGTGTGTGTGTGTGTGTGTGTGTTTGTACCCCCAACATCACTTGACAACCGATGTTGGTATGCTTACATCCGCCATAACTTAGCGCTTCGGCAAAAGAGACTGATAGAATAAGTACTAGGCTTACAAAGAATAAGTCCTGGGGTCGATTTGTTTGACTAAAGATGGTGCTCCAGCACGGCCACAGTCAAATGACTGAAACAAGTAAAAGAATAAAAGAATAACAGTCAACTCTGCTGGCAAAAATGAATAGTTCTTGTATTTCAAAGGGCCAGTCTTGTCACATTCTGTGTCATGCTGAATCTCCCTGAGAACTATGGTATGCATGTTTGTGGAGTGCTCATCCACTTGCACATTAATTTCACAAGCAGGTTGTTCCATTGATCAGACCATTTGGAACCCTCATCATCATAACCAACAGAGTGCCAGTATGTATAGCTTTATGAGTTTTGTTTTGTTTTGATATTTTTTCTTTGGTGGGTGGGTGAGGTTGATCTTGCGAAACCTTTGAGATCAATACAGTTAACATTCGTTTTAAACAGTTTCAAGTCATCAGCTGCAGGTAAAACATGTCCAGAGAAAGAGAGAGAGAGAGAATTCCAAAGATCTGACATTCTGGAAAAGGAGAAATGAGATTAATGGATAGTGCATGGTATGGATGAGTGGGATGGTAATATGGATGACGAGAAGAGAAGAGATGAGTTAGTCAGTAATTCATGAATATAGGTGGCATGAGACCTGCTAGCTCTGAGAAGCAGAAGTCATTTGAGTATTAGTATAAAAGCTGAGAGAGAGGAATCTGTGAACTAGAAATAGAAGTATGTTGACTAAATGCTTAGCAGTGAAGTGACCATTCTTTCAATACAATCTAGTGTATGTGTGTGTGTGTGTGTGTGTGTGTGTGTGTGTGGAGAGAGGGTGAGTAGTAATACTGTCCCAATTGTGGATGCAGTTCTCTATTGTTAGTCATACATATGAAATACTGATTTATTCAGAGGATTAGTGATGGTTAGGAACTGACGTTTTTTTTTTTTTAACCTATGAAGAAGAATTCCAGTCGTTGTTATGCTGAGGATAATATTTGTCAGGTGAGATCCTTACTGACAGTGCAATATAACATTTACAGAAACCTTGAGGATTCTAGTTACAAGTTGTGTATGCTTGGAGGATGGTGCATTAATGTTTATCTGATATGTGTAATGATTGTGTATTTGTATTGTTGAAGACAAGATGGGAGGATGTTTACAAGGTCACTTTTCATAGTAAGTGATGAGTCAATGTGAGGAGCCAAGTTGCATGTGGATGATGCTTAGAGTGTGTGGAGTGGGGGAGGAAGATTAAGGAGAATGGCACAATTTATCTAGAAGTGGGCATTATTAGAGATTCCAAGACTGTAAGGAGTGATTTCAGTGAGCTTTTAACTATTTCTTGCAAGTTGAGTGACTACATAGAAGCTCCATCATTGACTCAATGCTGAGTGATACAGGTAAAGGTGTTTAGCACTTTAAGAAGAGGTATAAGTTGTTACAGGTAGGTGTTAGTATTCTAAGTAGAACTATTTTATCAAGAAATTATTATTCTCTCTTTTGAGCCTGTATTAACTGTAATGTTGTTGGTTGAGTCCAATCAAGCATTACTTTGGGTAAGTGTTTTCTGTCATAGCATCAGGTCACCTAAACTTATATGTGAAATTAGGTTGGAGATCATGCAGAAGTCTAGCAAAGTAATCCTGTTCTTGGGTGGTAGACTTCATCTATTGTCCAGTTTAACACTATCTCTTAGCCTTTAGATGACTCCAGTGAAATCCACTTTGTTACAAACATTCAAACTAGGTCTTTGGTTTGAGTGTAACTCAGTATTTTGAAGCATTGTTTGCTACTGCACTGCAGCAACCCTTGAGTCAAAGTTCCTTCCTCCCTTTCCCTCTGTCTTGTTAAACTCAGAGACCCTGAAAAAGTTATGGTTGTTACCACTCCATATCCTTCACTAACTAAGCCATAAAAACAACTTGTGTTAAGTGTTTATAGCTTTACAAACAGGACATCCAGCAAATGTGTTATCATAATCACCATCATCAAATGGAACAGTTGTGGAGAATGCTTCACATGTTTTATGAGGTATTTCTCATGGAACATTGAACGTTTGTGAATCAATGATGTGGCAATAGCTATAAAGAATAAAGAGTTATGTATATTTTTAGAATTCTTGCATGTAGTGAATAAGTAGAAAGATATAAAAATAAGCTTTTAGACTCTTGCAAGTCCAATCTCAATTTACAGTTGTCATTTAGTTTCATTTCTTTAATCCAATGTCTGTTTATTGGAGATTTTTGATAGAGATTTAGCATTTGTTTGGGGAATTTGAAGGAGCTCCGTTCTTCATAACTGATATAGCATCGGAATGCTTCTATCAAGTATAGAATACAATTTTGTGTTCTAAAAGATTAGGCACAATACTAAAATAGATTGACATTATTTAAATGGCCAGGTTTAGCAGTGCAAGCTTTGAGAGAGTATTGTCTGATGTAGGATTTAGGCTACTGACTTTCTTAGTTTTTTTTGTTATCACAACTTAAAAGTCTCTTTGAGATTATTAAATGTAATAAACTGAATTATACAAACTACCACGTCAAAACAATCATTCTTAAGCTATCATTTTGAAACAGCTTATTTAAAACATTTACTGACAGCAACAGCATCCTTTTCAATCACAATCTAAGCCTAACTAGCCACTACATATAATTCTAGTGTTTTTTTTTTCTTTCTTTTTTTTTTCTGTTCTTCACTTCTCTTATAAATAAAACACACAATACTGTTTCAATTCAAATATGTTTTGACAATTCTTTCATGGATTTCTTCTTTTTTCCTTATTTTTCTTGCTGTATTGATTATTTTTTAAAATTTCCTTCAGTTTTTTTTAAATATTTTTTTCTTGATTTAACTAAAAAATAAAATTAATGTTAAGATTATGAGAAGAACAATCACTTTTTATTACAGTTTTATCTGATACTGTATTCACTTCAGCATGCTATATTGTATAGCATTTTTTTTTTTTTCAATTTACTCTTTAAAAAAAATCTGTTTGTTTCAGATTGAGAATTTTCTAAAACAAAAAAAAAAAAGAAACAAACAAAAATGACATGATATTTTTTCTCCCTCTGCAATTTACCATAGAAATAAGTAAAACAGATTTTTACTTATTTACTGCAAAGAATATTTCACACATATATCCAAGCCTTAAATTGCTAATATTGTTAGCTATTTTGACATTCAAAATTATATGCTATTCAAATATTTTGAATATATTATATTGAAATATAACTAATTGAATGCTTTTGTTATAAGAAATTATTATTATTATTATTATTATTTTCTATTTTTCTTCCTAATTTCTTCAGTGGTGTCTTCATGGCTTCCTTGAAAATGGCGGCCTTTTATGGATTGTACACTTGGTTAACACACACTATTTTCAGTGTAAACATTGTATTTATTCCATCCGGTGAGTTAAAATCTTTCATTGTCATTCATGTCCTTGATATATATCAAGTGATCCAATCACATATATATAATTACATGTAATTATTTAGGGGAAAATTATTGCAAATTATGATTATTGTTGCTATTCTTGTTTTGTTTGGTTTTTCTTTCACATTATCCTTTACCTCTTCTTCCTTTTCCCTTCTTCTCTTCCCTACTTATTCTCCTCTTCCTTCAACTTTTCTTTTCCTCCACCGTCCTCCTATTTCTCCCACCCTCCTTCTAACCCTTCCCTATTCCTCCTCCCCTTTCTACTTCTTCCACCCTTCTCTTCCCTTCTTCCTCCTTCCATCTTCCTTTGCCCTCTTCCTCTTCTCCTCTTCTTATTACTACTTTTTCCTCTCCTTCCTCCTCCTTCCCTTTCCCTCTTCTTTCTCCTTCTTCATGGTAATCTGTAAAGAAGCAAAAATCTTTCAAAATTTGAAGGAAAGCAGTTTTTAGTGTGAAACCAAGATAGCCACATCTGAGTCACCAAAACATCAGACTGCCAATGGTGCTGCTCCAGTATGGCCATGGCTAACTGGCTAGAACTGGTAAATGTGATAGGAATCCATATACTGGCCATTATAATATCTATTATCATTGCCTTCAGAAAATTTCAGATTTCTTCATTTTCTCACCTCTTCCATATATTGAACTGTGTACGTATATTAGAAGTCAGTACCCATTTGTTACTAAGTCCTTATTTAAAATATGTGAGGGACTTAGATGTCACAGTAATTACATATATCTTTTATAAATATTTTTGGTTTCAAACCATTTTGTCATTTGTCTTTCCTCCCCTTTAAAAATTCAGTGAAATTAATGAGAGGTTTGATCATCATCAACATTATTTAATGTCCATTTTCCATGCTGGCACGGGTTAGATAGTTTTAACTGGATCTGGTAAGCCGGAGAGCTGCACCAGGCTTCAGTCAACTGTTTTGGCTTGGTTTCTATGGCTGGATGGCCTTCCTAATGCCAATCACTCTACAGAGAGTACTGGGTGTCTTTTACATGCCACTAGTACAGGTGCCTTATGCATGTCATCAGCACAGGTATCTTTTATGTGTCACTGGCAAGGGTGCTTTTTACCTGTCACCAGCACTAACCACGACTGTGATTTCACTTAGTTTGATGTCTTCTTAAGCACTGCAAAACACCAGAAGTCTCAGTCACTTGTAGGTAGACTTAACCAATCACCTTATTTAACATTAGCACCTGACATTGTAAGTGCTTTTAGTGGAGTCCACTCTGTTACAACCATCACAAGGATCTGTCCTTCTTGTGATGTGGTAATTTGTATGCCTCAGTGACACTGAAGCTATATCAGCAGAGCACAAGCTCCTGGCAGGGTCTCATATGCTGAACAGATCAAAGGATAGAGGTCAGCTTGATCTTTTATCTTTTACTTGTTTCAGTCATTAGACTGCAGCTATGCTGGGGCACCACCTTGAAGAATTTTTAGATGAATGTATCAACTCCAGTTCTTATATTTTTTACATCCGGACACTTATTCTATCAGTCTCTTTTGCTGAACCACTAACTACAGGGACATAAATACACCAGCACTGGTTGTCAAGCAGTGGTGGGGGAACAAACACAGACACAAACACATACACACACACACACACACACACACACACACACACACACACACACACACACACACACACACACACACACACACACATCATCATCATCATCATCATCATCATCATCATCATTTAACATCCACTTTCCCTGCTGGCATGGGTTAGATGGTTTGACTGGTACTGATAAGCTGGAGAGCTGCACCAGGTTCCAGTCTGATTGGCATGGTTTCTATAGCTGGATGCTCGATACTCTTCCTAATGCCAACCCCTTCCTAACACCATAT
>NC_068983.1:93883566-93887321 GCF_001194135.2 Octopus bimaculoides
TATATATATATATATATATATATATATTGATGATGATATATATAGTGGGCTTCTTTCAGTTTCAGTCTACCAAATCCACTCACAAGGCTTTGATTAGGTCAAGGCTATAGCAGAAGACACTTGCCCAAGGTGGCACATAGTGGGACTGAACTCAGAACCAAGCTTCTTACACACACAGCCATACTTGTACTTATGATATGGATTATTTCTTCCCAGAAGTAAAAATGGGTTTGTATAAGGCCAACACCCCTACCTAGAAAAAAAGCAAACTTGCAGAAGCACCAATGACAATTCAAAACCAGCACTACCTGGGAGAGGAAAGCCTTCCTTCAGGGACTTGCTGTGCAGCAAAATCTGCATGTGTATGTGTGTATATATATATATATATATATATACTGCTGTGTCTGTGGAGAGTCATTCTCTTTTAGTACCTTATAATTTAACACACTCACCAGTAAACTTTCCACTCATTTACTTATTTACTTTTCTAAAATTTTCATTGCATCTTGCAACCTTTTCAATAGTTGTTGGCTCTGTCCTTTATTCAAGCTGTGTTCTTTTTGTTTTTTTGTGCGCATGTGTGTGTGCATACACATGTATGTATGCATGCATGTATGTATGCATGCATGTATGTATGTGTATCTCCATATGTGTGGACGTGTGTTTTCATATGTGTCCTTGTGTGAAGTGAAGTGTGTGTGTATATGGTCATGTGTTTCAGTCTTCGTTTGTGTATGTGTGCTTGTCTATTCATATAATCTATGTACCTATCCATCTGTATGTCTATCTGTTTACTTTCATATCCATACATGTGCATATACATATACACACACATACATCCATCTATCTACATGACAGCCCACTAACTATTCTACCTGTATATAAATATAAACTGTGGCTATGGGGGAATGATTATCTACTACGTATATCTCTTATTTAGTACTCAGGATGTTTCATTTATGAGGACGTACTCCTGTATTTGTTTAAGTGTTGGGTCCTTTGGATGCTTGGATAGAATGCGGATGTCAAGTTGACCCAGGTTGCATCTATGTTGGTCCTGGCATACTGGTAGAGTATGGAGGACTGTTTTTTGTTGTCATATTGATATTGTTTCAAATTTCCATTTAGTCTTTCTGCAATGCTCCTAGATGCCTCCCCTATGTATGTCATGTTCATGTCTTTGAATTATAAGGAACTAAAAGAGAATGACTCTCCCCAATACATGAACTCGTATAAAGAATCTTGCAAACCAAAGCCAAAAAGGAAATATATATAAATGATAGGCGTGTTTCAGCTTACATCAATCAAATCCACTCACAAAGCTTTGATCTGCTCAGAGCTATAATAGAAGACATTTGCAGAAGGTACCATTTAGTGAGACAGAACGCAAAACCATGTGGTTAGAAACAAACTTCTTAACCACTTAACCACACAACCTCATACTTGTTACTGTTGTACTTCCAATGTTTAGGCTTGTTAATATTTCATACATTGTTAAGGTGGTGAACTGGCTGAATCATTAGCATACCAGGCAAGATGCTTAGTGGCATTTCATCTGTCTTAACATTCTGAGTTCAAATTTCACCGAGGTCAACTTTGCCTTTTATCCTTTAGGGGTCAATAAAATAGGTATCAACTATGTATTGGGGTGGGATGATGTAATCGATTTACCTCCTCCTCTGAAATTGCTGGCCTTGTGACAAAATTTGAAACCAATATTTTGTACATTGTTATGGTAGTAAGCTGATAAAATTGTTAGCATGCCAGGCAAAATGTTTTTCAGCATTTCAACCATCTTTACATTCTGAGTTCAAATTCTGCCAAAGTTCACTTTACCTTTCATCTTATTGGGATTGATAAAATAAGTACCAGTTGAGCACTGAGATCAATTTAATCAACTTACCTCCTCCCCAAAAATTACTAGCCTTGTGCCAAAATTTGTTGCTGTTTCTTTGTTGTTTTTTAATTTCTTTTCATTATTCACATCTTTCTTTCCAATATTATATTAGCCTTAATGTTCAAAATTTTAATTTTCATCTTACCAATATCTAGCTTTAGCTGCTGTGTTTGGCGCAATACCATTCCTTGGCACATACTGGGCTGCCGTACCAGCCGTGTTGGAGCTGTGGCTTGTAAATAGAGAAGGATTACAAGCCATTTTGCTGATTGTTGCTCATCTTCTGCCTACCTCTGTTGTTGATACAGCAATTTACAGTGAGATTAAAGGGTAAGCTTCCTTAGATACTTTTCTTACTACAAAATAAATATTCTTCTTCTCAAAATTTTATTTGTAAACACAAATTCTTTTGAAAGAATATTATGTAATTTCTTAAGATGTAATTACATTATAAAATTCATAAAATTAAATAATTTCATTTATTGAAATGTCAAAATTGAAATATCCTTATGGCAAATGAACTTTTATTTTAGGAATTTTATCAATTATTCTTGTTGCTGATGCATACCATCACATGTGAAGGCTTGTGGCTTAGTGGTTAGGGTATTAGGCTCATGATCATGAGTTCAATGCCCGGTGGTGCATTGTGTCCTTGAGCAAGGCACTTTATTTCATGTTGCTCGAGTACACTCAGCTGGCAAAAATAATTAGTATATGTATTTCAAAGGTCCAGCCTTGTCACATTTTGAGTCATGCTGAATCTCCCTGAGAACTATGTTTAAGGGTACATGTGTCTGTGAAGTGTTCAGCCACTTTTATGTTAATTTCACAAGCAGGTTGTTCTGTTGCTCAGATCAACTGGAACACCCATTGTTGTAACCATCACATACCATCACTAGTTTCCTCTGATTACATTTTGTTTCACTTAACTAAAAGTTATAATTTAATTATGATCCATGAAATTTGAAAAAAAAACTTAATATATAATCAAAGAAAGGTGATTTTTTTTAAAGGAAAACTAAAAATAGATAACTGCTGAGAATTGAATCTACAATTTCCAATGTCAATATTACATCATTCAGGAATTTCATTCCCTCCGTTAATTCACTTTCGCTTCATTTTGTAATGCCATTTGTGTCTGCATCTACAACTAGTGTAAACATTTCAATGCATTCTATACTCACTTCTTGATTCATCTACAAAGAAATAATTTAGCTCAATAACTATAATTATTATATCAGAAATTCTAATTATAATATCTTTGAATATTGTAAATTAATAAAAGAATATCTGCAAAAAGAGAGGAGAGAGCATTTGTTTTATTAAAAGTGCATATGTATGATTTTTTTATGATTCCTTTCATATAGATAACATCATTTTCCTTTTGTTATCAAACATCTATTCAAGCTGCAATTTTAACCTATTAACTTTGTAGTTGTTTTTGTTATCCTTACAACAACTCACACCAGAGATTTACTCTTTTTAGTTTATCATTCTTAAGATGTCTGTATTGATTTTGTATTCTGATAATGTTTCCTCTTTTTCACTTAATTTCTGATCAGGATCAATGATAAAATTGCAATCAATAAGTTCAGAAGATATATCTGGTTCTTCCTGCAGCATGAAAGCATGGTTCTGATTACCATTGTCATGTTCATGTTCTCTAATGTGAGCAGGAAGATTTGGGGGTGATATTTAATGATGGCACCCACATTAAAACAGTCTAAGAAAAATCTATAAAGAAAATATATGCTTAGAGATTTGATGCTGCTATGAAGTTTTTGTTCACATCAGAGAGCATCAAAACACCTTGTACATTTCTTCATGTTTTGACCTGGATTTCAAAGTATTTATCACG
>NC_068983.1:93888165-93890811 GCF_001194135.2 Octopus bimaculoides
GTGGCCGTTTTCGTGCGGGTGACACGTAAAAGCACCCACTACACTCTCTGAGTGGTTGGCGTTAGAAAGGGCATCCAGCTGTAGAAACTCTGCCAAATCAGACTGGAGCCTGGTGTTGCCATCCGGTTTCACCAGTTCTCAGTCAAATCGTCCAACCCATGCTAGCATGGAAAGCGGACGTTAAACGATGATGATGATGATGATGATATATATATAAGCACAGGTGTGGCTGTCTGGTAAGAATTTTGCTTCCCAACCACATGGTTTTGGGTTTTAGTCCCACTGTGTGGTACCCTGGGCAAAGTATCTTCTATTACTATAGCCTCAGGCTGTCCAAAGCCTTCTGAGTGGATTTCATTGACATTGAAAGACCAAGAAATTTTCTATCTTTTCAACCTCATTCGTACCCTTCTATTTATGCGCTGATCACTACACCTTACTTAATGCTGTCTCTATATGTCTATTTCATTACCATGTCGTCTAATTCATTCTTTTATTCAAGTTTATCACACAGTCACTTATTTCTATAATTCTGTCTTAGATTAGCTGACTGAAAACTCTCAGATTTTTCAATTCTATATTACTATTTTCAACATTTGCTGTCTCGTTAAACTATGCTACACAAATCCCAAAAGAATATCTTTCTCCCTCGTGTTCTGACCACTAATCCCTCACTATGCCTTACTCTCTCTCTCTCTCTCTCTCTCTCTCTCTCTCTCTCTCTCTCTCTCTCTCTCTCTCTCTCTCCCTCTCTATCTCTCTCTCTCTCTCTCTCTCTCTCTCTCAATTACCTCTTGCTTTAACAGGACTATAAACTTACGCTCGCACCCTGATTTCCCTCCTCGATCTCAAACTTCTGCCTCACTCTGCTCGTAGTCACTGCGCTCGTAGTCACTCTGCGCTTGTTGTCACTCTGCACTCGTGGTCACTCTGCGCTCATGATCACTCTGCACTCATGGTCACTTTGCTTGTGATGCACCCGATCTCCCACCTCACCCCCAACCAGTACCGGAAGTTCCTATCCTCTCTACCAGTACCGGAAGTTCCTATCCTCTCCACCAGTACCAGAAGTTCCTATCCTCTCCACCAGTACCGGAAGTTCCTATCCTCTTCCATTCTTTGGTTGTCTCCCATGAACACTTCTAAAGGCTTCACGCCACCCCCACCCCTACTTAGGGTTTATCTCCTCCTATGTAAAGTAGTGATCATATAGTGCAAAAATATGATAGTGTAGTAGATGCAGGTTGAAATGAAGGCTACTGCTTGTTTATGAATTCTGCCAAATGCAAGCTTTCTTTCAGGTACATGACACTGCTGTTCCCCGTCCCAGGGTCTCATGGGCCCATACCTCCCACGCCTTCAGGGTTGGCACTCTCAACGTTGACACACTAAAAGGTAGGTCTGGTGAGATTCTTGAGATGCTTGAATGGAGATGTGTCGATATCTGCTGCCTCCAAGAAGTAACGTGGAGAGGAGGTTCCGCTAGGTTTCTCACAGGCAAAGAACACAGGTACAAGATTTTCTGGGCAGGGAACACAGACGGGGTTGGGAGCGTGGGTATACTTCTTGCAGAGAAATGGGTGGATAAGGTAATCAAGGTAGTCAGAATATGTGATAGAATACATAAGATTAGATTAGTCCTTCATCATGGGTTAGCAACCATTATCTCGGCCTATGCCCCACAGCCGGGGCTACCCAATGGACAGAAAGACCGATTTTATGACACCCTCTTCCAGACTACCTCATTGACGAATGACAGAAACTTTCTCTTTGTGGCTGGTGACTTCAATGGACATGTTGGACAACATACAGGGGGCTTCCATGATGTACATGGAGGCTATGGTTTTGGTTCCTGCAATGAGCAGGGAACCAGGCTGCTGAGTTCTGCGATGCAAATGACCTCATGGTTTGCAATACTAACTTCAGGAAACCTGCCAGTCACCTAGTCACCTACTGTTCTGGCAAACACACTAGCCAAATCAACTACATCCTTGCCAGAAATAGGGAAAGAGGGCGGCTTATAAATGCCAAAACCTACCCTGGCGAAGAATGTACCCCACAACATAGACTAGTAGTTAGTGACTTGAGGATCAGGGATAAGTAGTTGCCCAGAAGATGACCAGCATGGAAGAGAAGGGTATGGAAGCTTAAAGAACCTGTGAATGGACAAAGGTTTAGAGACATATTACTCGAAGCCTTTGATGAAATAGAAGGGGATATAGCTTTACACAGTGTAGAAGACAACTGGAGGTTTCTATGGGACAACCTGCTGAGGGCCACTGACCAGATCTGTGGATGGTGCAAAGTCCCCTCTCAACCCAAAATAACGTGGTGGTGGAACAATGTTGTTGACAGGGCTATTAGACAAAAGAAACAGGCTTGGAAGGACTGGAAGAACGGAGGTAGCAGGGAATTGTATCAGACTACCAGAAGGGGAGCTAGGAGACAGATTTATTTAGCCAGAGGGGAAGCAGATAAGAAAAAATTTGCCATTGTTCTGTGCTGTGAGGACCAAAGACTTGAGATATTTCATGTTGCAAGACAGTGTGTGAGAGAGAATCGTGATGTCGTAGGAGAGAGAATCGTGATGTCGTAGGAGAGAAATGTGTTCGCATGGATGATGGTACGCTTGCACTAAACGAGGCT
>NC_068983.1:93891305-93893305 GCF_001194135.2 Octopus bimaculoides
CAAGTTGTTAGATCAGGTAATGAAAGTCACGGAGAGGGTCATAGCCCAACTAATTAGGGAGAGAGTCAGTTTAGATGAGATGCAGTTTGGGTTTGTGTCAGGGAAAAGCACCACTGATGCTATATTTCTGGTAAGGCAGCTGCAGGAGAAATACCTAGCCAAAGATAAACCTCTGTACCTGTCTTTCGTTGATATGGAGAAAGCCTTTGACAGGGTCCCCCGCTCCCTTATCTGGTGGTCAATGAAGAGACTAGGGGTAGATGAATGGTTAGTGAGAGCTGTACAAGCCATGTACAGGGATGCTGTCAGTAAGGTGAGGGTTGGCAACAAGTACAGTGAAGAATTCCGGGTAGAGGTCGAGGTCCACCAAGGTTCAGTCCTCAGCCCCCTCCTATTTATCATAGTCCCCCAGGCAATAACAGAGGAATTCAAGACAGAATGCCCCTGGAAGCTCCTCTAAGCTGATGACCTTGCCCTAATTGCTGAGTCACTATCAGAACTAGAGGAGAAGTTTCAGGTATGGAAACAAGGTCTTGAATCAAAGGGCCTTAGAGTTAACTTAGCAAAAACCAAAGTATTAATAAGTAGGAAGGCATACAAATCACAAATCCCTTCAGGTAGATGACCCTGCTCGATCTGTAGAAAAGGCATAGGTAGAAACTCTATAAGATGTACCCAGTGTAAACTTTAGACAAATAAGAGGTGCAGCAATATCAAAGGAAGGCTAACTAGCAAGATTGTTTTTGTATGTGGCAGATGCTCAGGAGCAATAAACACTGAAAATGTGCAGAAAACAATCTTTGCTACGTTCCAGGGAGAAAAATTATAAGTAGTTGATAGCTTCCATTATCTAGGTGACCAAGTTAGTAGCGGCGGAGGGTGCAATGAAAGTGTAGCTACTAGAATAAGAATAGCCTGGGCAAAGTTCAGAGAGCTCTTACCTCTGCTGGTGACAAAGGGTCTCTTGCTCAGAGCAAAAGGCAGACTGTATGATGCATGTGTATGAACAGCCATGCTACATGGTAGTGAAACATGGGCCATGACTGCTGAGGACATGCGTAAGCTCGCAAGAAACGAAGCCAGTATGCTCTGACGGATGTGTAATGTCAGTGTGCATACTCGACAGAGTATAAGTACCTTGAGAGAAAAGTTGGACCTAAGAAGCATCAGTTGTGGTATGCAAGAGAGACGATTGCGCTGGTATGGTCATGTGGCGAGAATGAATGAGCATAGCTGGGTGAAAAACTGCCACACCCTAGCGGTTGAGGGAACCTGTGGACGATGTAGACCCAGTAAGACATGGGATGGGGTGGTGAAGCATGACCTTCGAACATTAGGCCTCACCAAGGCGGTGACAAGTGACTGAGACCTTTGGAGATATGCTGTGTGTGAGAAGACCCAGCAAGCCAAGTGAGACCATAATCTGTGGCCTCTGCCAGGGGTGTAGCCAGCTCACTTATTCATACCTTTACTTCGTTGGACACTAAACTCGGCTTGCAAAGACCTGTTGAGGCAAATGAAATCAAAATCGTAATCGAGCCAAATTCGATGACTGCCAGTAGAGCGCTAACAGCACCATCCGAGCATGATCATTGCTGGAGCAGCTGTCTGGCTTCCGTGCCAGTGGCACGTAAATAGCACCATTTGAGCGTGATCGTTACCAGCATCGCCTTACTGGCACTTGTGCCGGTTGCACGTGAGAAAACATTCGAGCAAGGTCGTTGCCAGTGCTGCTGGACTGGCTCCTATGCAGGTGGCACATAAAATACACCATTTTGAGCGTGGCCGTTGCCAGTAGCGCCTGACTGGCCCTCATACCGGTGGCACATAAAAGCACCCACTACACTCTCAGAGTGGTTGGTGTTAGGAAGAGTATCCGGCTGTAGAAACACTGCCAGATCAGATTGGAGCCTGGTGCAGCCATCCAGTTTGCCAGTCCTCAGTCAAATTGTCCAAGCCATGCTAGCATGGAAAGCGGACATTTAACAATGATGATGATG
>NC_068983.1:93894312-93896719 GCF_001194135.2 Octopus bimaculoides
TATTATTATTATTATTATTATTATCTTATGATTTTTACTTTGTATTATATTATACTTATTTATCGTGCATTTACTTATTAATTTTTCTATATGTGACTGTGGATTTTCATGGATGAGTTCATGAACTTTGGTTCTTTTCTCTAAAACTATATATTTATATATTTTATACTGTGAAACTTAATTTTAATTTTTGATAAATTGAATTTAATTGAGTTTTTATCTGTAAATTTGGATTTTTATCCCTAATATTATTATTATATTTTTGTATATATATACAAAATTAAAGAATGTAACTGATATTTTAAGCTTTATACATTATATATATATATGTATATACACACACATGCACACACACACACACACACACACACACACAGTAATATAGAGCAGAAAGTCAGAGTTAGGGAGACAAAGAAGGTATGTGTAAATTATGATGATATATATGATTGATTAAATATTTATTGCATATATTTGACAGACTATGTTTGTAAATTTACAATAATAATATTTACATAGGTATAAAAAGAAAACACCCTTTCCCACAGAAGCATACATAAGTACATACAAATGCAAAAATATATACATATATACCTTGGTAGATAAATAGTTACAACAGAATAGAGTTGAGTAAATCATCTATGTTCAAATTAAAATTAATTTGGTAGAACTTCAGGCAGAAGATTCATGTTATTTAGCTGTATCCCTTACTGTGCTGAGTTTAAATTCACTATAGCCAACTTTGCTTATCAGCTTTCAGGGTGAAAAAAGAAAATCCCTAGTAAATATTAGAATCTATTAATCAACTTTTCTTCACCCTACTCAAAAATTGCACCTATGTTAGAAATTATTATTATTATTGAGTGAGAGAGCAGTGCATGCCATCAAGGTGACACTGGGATACAAATATATGAAGCCCAATATACCCGTCATGATTACACTTTTGATAAGGGTACACCAGGCACATGCATCACAACCATATATGCATGACGTGGTGATCTCATATCAAGATAAACAGTGCATAATCTTGCAAGTGGGGCCCAGTTAGAATTTTCTTCTGGTCAATTAGCTCATCCCACTCAAAATGTCCCTGAATAAGGTTTGTTTAAGGATGAAGGAAACACCCATGTTTTCAGAGGTTAATTATTCGAACCCGAAAGAATTCCTACTACTTCCTGCTCGTGATCAGAGATGCACATATCATCAGCCACTAAGGGACATACTCAACTGGTTAAGGTCAAGCAACTGACAAACAAATCTGTGGTATTAAGCAGAATATTTGCTGCAGCCCATCTTTTATACCAAGACGAAATATGTACATAAGATCAGAAATATGTACAGTTAAGATCAGAAGCCATGAAAATCATTGTCTGGTACTGCATTATTATAATTATTGTCATCATCATCATCATCATCATCATCATCATCATCCCTGTCTCATCACTGAAGAGCAGTTTTTTTGTTCAACTAAAGCCTCATCATTTCAGGTAATAATGTTTAATTCTACCCCAGACCTTCCTTTAAATTTTGTGCGGTCTCATAAGATTAAAAAACTGGTTTTGGAGTATTTATTTTGTTACATCTAAATATGAAGAAAGCATTGCTAGTGAGATGTGTCAGCTTGTCAAATCCCCCCAAAAAGTAGTATATACAATAATATTCAACTTTTGGGAAATATCAGTGCATTTTGTTGGGAATAGCTAGTATTCTCAGGTAATCATTCTTCTGTAAATTCATCTGAAGTATTCTTTAGTCTAAGAGCAGTTAACCAAACATGGCTATTGTCTTCTATAGGATGATTCCAGCAAATGTTTTAGAAATTTTTCTCAGTGAGGTAATGGTGCAGAATATAACTTTAAACATATCAACTGATATTCTATATAACTTGAGTATCAAGGAAATTCTTCCAGAATAGCTGGGAATAATCCAAGCATGCTGGGTGTTGCATCCATCAAATATGTTTAATATTGAAGAGGGAGAAGCCTATAGATTACACATCATTGTTCGTCTTCATCCTCTGTATGTGTGTGTTTATACATGCATACACACAGTTCCTTAATTTATTGTCAGTTAGACACACCATGATTATTGTGTTATCATGTTCCAAATATTTGGAAGTCATGTATAATTGAAACTACTGAATCATGACATGTGTAATATTGATATAAATAGTGAAAGTGCTTGGACATATAGAGACTAGTAATGACAAGTTATGTTTAATAGAAACTCGTTTTCATTTTATAGCTTTAAAAACAAACCCTATGAAACTTAACCACAGTAAAAAAAACCTGAAGTTAAATTAACATTTACTGTTGCTAGAATTGTAGTGAGTCCTTAGACAGTCGTTGCTGATGCAATATCACCAATACAGTAATATACGTATATATATATATATATATATATATATATA
>NC_068983.1:93896729-93899257 GCF_001194135.2 Octopus bimaculoides
ATATATATATATATATATATATATATATATATATATTATTTCACTTAGATATAGCAATACTAATAAACTGTATTAGAACTCTATAGCTTCATTGAAGCTTCAAAGATGAAGTGCAATTTTATTTGGGAAAGCATCTGCATTTATATATATATATGTATATAGATAGATATAAATGCACGTGCATGCATACACACACACAGAAAAACATTATCATTGTGATGTCATAGGAGAGAAATGTATCTGCATGGATGATGGTGCAAAGAAAGAGGCTTGGAAATGCCATTATGAAAGACTACTGAATGTGGAGAATGAATAGGAAGAGGAGAGTTTGCCAAATGTTAACCCAACTGAGGGATCAGCAATCTGAATTGACAGTACCTTGGTAGATAAAGTAATTAAGGGTATGAAGAAAGGGAAAGCCCCTGGCCCATCAGGAATCACTGCTGAGATGCTTAAAATATCTGGCGGTGTGGGTTGTGGTCTAGGAGTCATACACAATGACTGGTGTAGCAGCATCATAGTTCACTGCTACAAAGGTAAAGATGATGCCTTAGAAATAATTACAGAGGTATCAAATTGCTGGATCAGATGATGAAAGTTATAGAGAGGGCCATAGCACAAATAATTAGGGGGAGAGTTAGTCTAGATGAGATTAGTGAAGCATGACCTTCGAACTTTGGACCTCATAGAGGCATTGACTAGTGACTGAAACCTTTGGTGATATGCTGTGTGTGACAAGACCCAGCAAGCTAAGTGAGACTATAACCAAGTGAAATTGTAGTCATGGCCAATGCTGGTGTCACATAACTTGCACCCATGCCAGTGGTATGTTAAAAGCACCTTTTGAGTGTTGGGCCTCCGGAGGCAGTGACGAATGACCAAGACCTTTGGCATTATGCCATGCTTGAGAAGAAGACCCATCAAGCCAAGTAAAATCATAGTTGTGGCAGATACTGGTGTCACACAAATGGCACCCATGCTGGTAGCATATAAAAGCACCCATTACACTCTCAAGTTGTTGGTATTAGGAAGGGCATCCAACTGTAAAATAACATGCCAAATCAGACTAGATCGTGATGCAGTCTTACAGCTTACCAACCATGGTCAAACCATTCAACCCATGTCAGTATGTACTACAGACGTTAAATGATGATGATGTTGATAATGATGATGATGATGATGATGATGATGATGATGATGATGATGATATGTAGGAAATGAAATAAGAAGTTAGAGGAGTTTTCTGAGAGGGACTTCTGTCACTTGTAGCCAAAACAGTTGTAAGCTAATGAACTTCATGACATAATTTCTTATTCCCTTGTCATTTTAATTTCTTCTCTATATATAAATATAAAATCCTTTGTATCTCTGTGTGTTCCCAATGCATTCTCAAACGGCTCAACCAAATCAAATCAAATCAAATTTTACATGGTAACACTATCACACCCCAGGAGTCTCAACATGTAATTTTTGGAATTAAAACAATGCAACATTGGCACTTGTTCCATATTACGTCTTACTCGAAGAATAAAAGTGAAACCTTCGACGGAGTAGCAGTTATAAATAGTTTCACTTTTATATTGTTTCACTTTTAATAGTTTCACTATGTATAAATATACATGTATGTATAAATATATACATATATATATAGAGACATATATATGTACATATATATCTATATATACATATACATACATATATATATATATATACACTCACATATATATATACATATATATATACACATATATACATATATATATATATATATATATATGCATATATATAGATTTATATATACATATATACATACATACATATATATGATGATGACACTAAGATCCAGCAAATCATCAATGAAGAAGAAGACCGAACCCAACTCCAGTCTGACCTATATGCTGTGAGTCAATGGGCAGATAAAAACAAAATGAAACTGAACGAGGAAAAATTTGAGCTGATGCATTTTGGAAGAAAGTCTATACTTAAACAGCCATACTCTCTTCCTTCAGAGGAACAGTTCATGGCATCCAATAATATCAGAGATCTGGGTGTAATTGTTGACAGCAATCTCAATTGGAGTGCCGACATCAACAATAAGGTCAATATAGCCCGTAGGATGAGCTCCTGGATCTTAAGAACCTTCCGGTCCAGAGAACAAGGTGTCATCATTCCACTTTTCTCCTCCTTTGTACGGCCACACCTCAAATACTGCTGCCCCCTTTGGTCTCCCCATACAAGACAAAACACCTTGAGGATTGAATCACCCCAGAGGGTACTCACTAAACGAATTGAAGGCATGACTGATCTTGATTACTGGGACCGCCTTAAAGCCTTGAAGCTCTACTCTATACAGCGCCGCCGTGAGCAGTATATCATCTGTACGATGTGGAAAATATACCACCAGCATTACCCAAACGACCTGAACATTAGTTTCAAGGTTCATCCAAGGCTGGAACCACAGGCCATACGTCCCCTGCATAATTCAGGATCACAACATATAGGTACACTGCGGCATAATTTCTTTTCCT
>NC_068983.1:93899357-93900679 GCF_001194135.2 Octopus bimaculoides
TATATATATATATATATATATATATATATGTGTGTGTGTGTATATATGCACATACATACATACATACATACAGACAGATAGCGGGACAGATACACACACACATGCATATATATATATATATATATATATATAGTCAATTCAAATAAACAATCTATTCAAATAAATGAAAAATAAAATTAACAGACAACAAGAGGACATGCACAAGGAATGTGTTAGTTTGATGCTCAGTGAAAAGAGAGATTTTTGACATTTCAAGCATAGCTCTTCTCAGAAAGGAGAAAGGGAAACGTTCAAAGAAGGAAAAAGAAATTGTCAACAGCATGTATGTAGTTACATTGCTGAAGTGTATATGTGTATATGTGTGTGTGTGTGTCTATGTACACATATATATATAAGCAATAATAAATCTCTGAGCGAGGTATAAACAGTAGCTGCACAGCAAATATACTTGACGATATATATATGTATATATATATATATATATATATATATATATATATATATATTGAAACCCCCTTCGGTCAGGACTGACCATGGGATTGCACCTAGAAAGTTACCCTCCCAGGTACAAGTCCAGGCAAGGTTGTTTATGGAAGACCAGCAGTCACCCAGGCATACCGGCCTCCCCTCTCCATGCCACCAGTGTTATCCAAGGGAAAAGCAAAGGCCAATACAGCTTGGCACCTGTGATGTTGCAACACATTTCTACAGCTGAGTGAACTGGAGCAACATGAAATAAAGTGTCTTGCTCAAGAACACAACATGCAGCCCAGTTCAGGATTCGAACTCACAACCTCACACTCTAACCACTGAGCCATGCGCCTTCACATATATATATATGTATATAAATCGAATTTGAAATTGAACCAAATTCGACAACTGGCACCCATGCCAACCTTCCTTCATTGGACACTAAACTCTGCTTGTGAAGACCTGTTGGGGCAAGTCAAATCGTAATTGAACCAAATTCGATGACTGGCACCTGTGCCATTGGAGCACTAACAGCACCATCAGAGCGGGATCATTGCCAGAGCAGCTGTCTGGCTTCTGTGCCGGTGGCACATAAAGAGCACCATTTGAGCGTGATCGTTACCAGCGTCACCTTACTGGCACTTGAACAAAACATTCAAGTGAGGTCGTTACCAGTGCCGCTGGACTGATTCCTGTGCAGGTGGCACATAAAAAACACCATTTGAGCATGGCCGTTGCCAGTACTGCCTGACTGACCTTTGTGCCGGTGGCACATAAAAGCACCCACTACACTCTCGAAGTGGTTGGCATTAGGAAGGGCATCCAGCTGTAGAAACTCTGCCAGATCAGAT
>NC_068983.1:93900689-93902320 GCF_001194135.2 Octopus bimaculoides
ACATAAAAGCACCCACTACACTCTCGAAGTGGTTGGCATTAGGAAGGGCATCCAGCTGTAGAAACTCTGCCAGATCAGATTGGAGCCTGGTGCAGCCATCTGGTTCGCCAGTCTTCAGTCAAATCGTCCAACCCATGCTAGCAAGGAAAGCGGACATTAAATGATGATGATGATGATGATATACTTGGCATTAGGAAGGGCATCCAAAATCTGACTGGAATCTGGTGCAGCCCCTCAGCTGATCAGCCCTAGTTAAACCATCCAGCCCATGCCAGCATGGACAACAGACATTAATTGATGATGATACTTCATATACAGACAGAAACATGAAATTCAAATAACCAGGTATAAAATGCCATTTCTCCCACTTGCCTGTAATTACCTATATATATATATATATAGATGTTTGAATACATATATATTTATGTATATTTATGTATATAAAAAATTCATAATGTATTGTTTTTTTATTTATGTATTTTTGTTTGTTTTTCAGTGGTCACCCATACATGACTGGTCTCTCTATTGCTGGAGGAATCTACTGCCTGGGCTTGGAGGGAGCTCTTATTGGTCCGATCGTACTTTGCTTCCTTGTTGCTGCAATAAGTATTTATGGTAAACTACTCCAAGGAGGTTCATCTCAACCAGAAGCTGGGACCACACGACCTTCAGGTAGAACATCATGACTGCTCTAATTGCTTGTGTTTCAGATTTTTGTTGTTTTTGTTGTTTTTTGGGGCTTTGTGCATTTTTTTATGTTGCATGCATCATTGTGATTGCATGAGCTCAAAGAACTGAGGTTTTGGTCAAATCATACTTTTTCTCCTCTCCTAACTTTTTTCTCCTTCTCTCTCTCTCTCTCTCCCTCTCTCTCTCTCTCTCTATCTATCTATCTTATCTATCTTTATTTCTCTTTCTCTAGTTAGAAGGTAGTCTTATCTCTCAGTAAATCTGTTTGTATATCTAGCAAGGTAGCTTCTTAAATAGATTCATTTTCCTCTATCTGTTACCCAGCAAGTTGAAGAGATAGATATCCTTCCCTCTATCTCTCTACCTATCTAATTCTCTATCTATCTATCTAATCTAGATAAGATAGACAGATAGAGAGTGAGAGAGAGTAACAGTCAGGCAGAAAGAAAGACGAAGTGATTGATTTAAGAGGCCTCAATCTATTTTATCTCTCTACTTATCTACATTTTTTTGTTCTTTCACTCTTTTACTTGTTTCAGTCATTATACTAAGCCCATACTGTGGCACCATCTTGAATATTTTTCCATTGTTATAATGGATCCCAAAACATTGATTTTGAAAAGGTGTTAACATAATGGCAGTCATAGACACACATGCACACAATAGATTTCTACACAGTTTCTGACACTCTCTCAAAAAACTACCCAGGGGTTCTGTACCTAAAACCATGTGGTTGAGAAATGAACTTCTAACCACAGCCATGCATTAGCCTATGTGTATTTATCAATGTATATAAACACACACGTGCACACACATATGCACACATGCACACACACACACATAAACATGCATACACAACACACGTAGCTGATGATAACCTAACAACCTGTTTATCTATCTATCTATCTATATATATATATCTATATATATATATATATATA
>NC_068983.1:93902330-93908287 GCF_001194135.2 Octopus bimaculoides
TATATATATATATATATATATATATATATATATATATATACAGATGCATGCCTTTCTCTCTCTTTCCTCTACTACATTGTTTCTTCTCTCTCCTTGAATCAATTTTCATCTTTCCTTTTCCTTTATTCATGCTACTCCATGTGTGAATGTGGATATAAGAATATGTACTCCTAAACTTATGCAAGAAAACTTATATAAGCATATCTGTGCATTGTCTATTTAAGTATGTGTGTATGTGTGTGCATATGTATTTGATTTTCATTGGAGGGAGTGTGCATGTGACTCCCATTTGTTACTCTACATTTCACACATTATGTTCCTCACATTATCTGATGACTATAATTTATGACACATTAAGTACCACCTGGTTGGCAAATCATTACTCACACATGTTTCTCTACAATTTACAATTCTTTCTTTTCTTTTTTTTTTTCTTTTTTTTTTTTTTTAAATAGTTTCCATTATCATAAAGAATGTTAATGATATTTGTCTATACTAGAAAGGACATTTGATATTATATTCTCTCTCTTAGAATAAGTAACTTAAATACAATTTCATTCTCCTGGTAAATTATTCTGCTAGTATGAAATTAGATTTTTTTATTTATATAAAATAAGCAGTTTAACATCCAGAGTTCACAGTCTTTTTATCTTGTCATTAAATTATAATTGGAAATATTACATTTTCTAAAAATTGAAATTATTTATAGAAGAAGAACAAAAAGATTACGCAAATTTCAGGTGACGAAAAAGAAACATCTGAAGATTTGTTGATAGGAAATAAACAACAGCCATTTGATTATGAATATTAGAGATGCTAAAAATTCAAATTGGATCAACACCATAATAAACTAGTGTTGATTAGTAAGTTTATGTTATGTGATAAACTAGCATCTTTTCCAAGAAAAGACACTTTTCTCAACCTCCATTAGTTTCAAGAAAACAACAGGGTTATTGCTTACTAGCAGAGGTACCCGGCATTGCTTGGGGTGTGAATTATTCATCATAAGAACATTTACTTTCTTGTCTAACGACCAGGGCTGCCGAAGCTTTTTGAAAAACAGAAAAACATACCAAAATTCACAAAAACATGCAAAATATTTTTGAAATATGTCACAACTGCAAAAATAGAGAAAGATACCAATTTTCCTTGGAAAATTTGAAATATATGGTTATATAGTGACTTGAAATTGATGAAAATACATATAAAAAAGAAAGAATTGGGAATGGTGCACTGTTCTTTATTCTCTGCAGCTCGCACAGCAGCAGTTGCTGTAGCATTCTTGGCATGGCAAATGGCGTGATGTTCTTCATTCTCTGCAGCTTGCACAGCAGCAGTTGCTGTAGCATTCCTAGCATAGTGAATGGTGTGCTGCTCTCTGTTCTCTGCAGCTTGCACAGCAGCAGTTGTACGACAAATAATACACTGTAACTGACTTAGATTAGCATGTACCAAAGTTGTTATTGAAGCATTTCTGATCTGGTGACTGCTATGCTGCTCCTCACTTTCCATGGCTCTTGCAGTGGCTGCGCAAGCAGCATTTTGCGAATGTCTTTGTGCAATCTCATTTGAGGACTCATTTGCTTTCCTTCTCTTCAATGTCTCTGCTGTGGCGATTTTGCGACCAATATGGGCTCTTTTCTTAAGTGGCATTATCCCAGAGTTTAGAAACTTCAGTTACAAAATGCAGATGTAGCAAAAGTAAATTTAAATACACGGAGTACCAAAAATTTAGAGAGAGAAAACAGAAGAAACTGGTTGAAAACTGCAGAAGTTTTTAGAGAAAAACCTGTGTCAAAAACCGTGTTCCTCGATTTCTTGCTTTAAGCAGGAGTTCTAGGCAAAATTCTATAGTGCATGACCATCCTTGGCACATAAGTAATGTGTGTGTAAAGTTTGGTGAAAATCAGTTGAAAATTGTAGAAATGTATACGTACTACACACACAGATATCTTTTGTTGGGAGAACATACAAATACCATAAAAACAAAAATATTTACACATGACAAAATTGAAATACATTGAAGTCAATTTTTAGGCATATGTGGCAAAACTGAATTTAAACACACTGGGTGAACAAAAATGAAAAATAACTAAATTATTTTTCAGGGAAAACGTACAAAAACTGTAACAACAGAGATTTTTATGCATGACAAATTTAAATACAAGGAAGTCAATTTGTAGACAGAACTGACAAACTCTGTTTGAGTATATAAAGTTCTAGAAGAAAATAGCTTGAGTGAAAAAACTTGAGCCACTTTAGGATAGCTTTTTCTAATGCATGACTGCTCAATGGCATGATTGAAATCTCATTGGTTTGTAATAATGGCTTATTGGCTATATGTGGCCCATAGCAGTCATACGTACGCATGCACAACTGCACCCACAATGTTTTCGATAGAGGGAGAAATGTAAATTGTGTATTTAAATAGACGGGGTGCAAAAAATTTTAAATAAGTAATGTTGTAGGAAGAACATACAAATACCATAAAAACAAAGATATTTACGCATTACAAAATTGAAATACACTGAAGTCAATTCTTAGGCTGATGTGGCAAAACTGAATTTAAACACACTGGGTGAACAAAAATTAAAAATGATTAAATTAGTTTTCAGGGAGAACATACAAAAACTGTAACGCGACTAATTGAAATACACAGAAGACAATTTTTAGACAAAAGTTAGTGTGTGAGTGAATTAAAGAGAGAGAGAGAGAATGAAAGAAACAGGCATAGACTAAAAGAGAGGAACTGTTACAGAGGGTGAGAGAGAATATATGTAAGCAAGAGAAACAGAGAATGAGAAAAAGAGAGAGAAGAGAGAATAAACAGAGAGAGAAATGGGAGAGAATTGGTTGAAAACTGCAGAAGGTTTTACAGAAAAACCCATGTAAAACACAGTTTTTCCCAGTTTCTCACTTTATGCGGAGCTCTGGGCAAAATGTTATAGTGCATGACCATCGTTGGCACATAAGTAATGTATGCATAAAGTTTGGTGAAAATCAGTTGAAAACTGTAGAAATGCATATGCACAACACACACAGACATACACATACACACATCATTTGTTTTATATATATAGATAAACTCCTATATCTTGGGGAAACCGTGTTTGTTTGCATGTGCATATGAGTGTGTGTATGTGTGTGTGTGTGTGTGTTGAGTCAAAAGTTTTGCAATATTATGGTAACTTATTTCCTGTATTCATCAAGTTACAATAAAAGCAGCCAAGCATTCAAATTAGAATCCATCATGATGCATCGTCTGAAACTCCCTGTCTGCCAGATCTTTGATCCCGTACTGATAACAGTTCTTGTCATTAGAAGTGAAGAACTCCTTCACTGAAGCTTCCACCTCCTTTTGGCTGATAAAGCATCATGAGCACAGGAAGTGAGCCCTGGATCAGCACAAATAATAATCTGAGGGAGCTAAGTCTGGATTATATGCTGGATGTGGCATCAGCTTAATTCCCTCAAGTTCCTTGAGTTTATTCTGAGTTGATCAAGCATTTTGCAGTCTTGCATTGTCTTGCTGCAGAAGAGCTCACTTTCTGTTAACCAGCATCTGGTATTTTTTCCACACAATGGCATACATCTCCTCTAACAATTCAGAGTTTGGCTGTTTTTGATATAAATTTATGAATAAAGCTAATAAGTTACCAAAATATTGTGAAA
Organism: Octopus bimaculoides; assembly: GCF_001194135.2. Lineage (NCBI taxonomy): Eukaryota > Metazoa > Mollusca > Cephalopoda > Octopoda > Octopodidae > Octopus > Octopus bimaculoides. Next base: position 93,906,003 of record NC_068983.1, read on the forward strand.
CTTTTGACTCAGCTCAACATATATAATTCTGTGACTAATCTAGTCTCATTTAATATGTATGTCACCATGGTTTTTAAATTATTTTGAATGTTCTTGATTGTAAGATTCATGTATTCATCTGAATAAAATTATTTTAAATAACGATATAATGTACTCATTTACCAAGTAAAACATTCGCTAGAAAAGGTCATAATGGATTGACGCCTGTCCTTCAATTATTACTTATTTATACATATATATATGTGTGTATGTGTGTGTATATATGTATTATGTATATGTACATACATGTATATGTATATACATATATATATGTATATATACCCCACACACATATGTAGGTAGGTAGCTAGCTAGCTAGCTAACTAGCTAGGCAAGGCAGGCAGGCAGGCAGGCAGAGCTTCCAAGCGATTTGCTAAGGTGGAACAAGGCTGGTTTCAGCAGGCCTCAGATCTCTTAAAATTCAAGGCAGCAGTAAGGTTTTTCTTTCTTTGTGGGTATTTTTTGTTTTTGTCTTTTCTTTTGTTTCATTTTCTTTTCTTTTCTTTATTTTTTTTTTTTGATGGGTGCATGAAAACCAGCGGATAGTCACAGGCCTCTGTCCTGGGCTCTTCAGATCCGAGATATTAATGCACCAACTGAACCCCCTTTTTAGAACCCCTAGATGTACCAGCTGAACACCCTTTTTAGAACCATTGCCAAGTAGTTCATTATTGATTCAACCACCCTGCTTCATTATTTATAATGTAAACAGTTGAGTATTCCACAGTTACTTATACATTGAACCTAATCCTCAGTCAGAACTAATGTGGCACACTATGTGATAAAGTGATCCTACAAATTACAGATACAGCCTATTTAGCAAATTTCCACACAGTTTGCTTCTGCCCAGTTTTATTCATATGGCTTAGATTGAGCCAAAGTTATCAAAGGAACACTGAGATACATTGTTACTGCAGGTCATAAGAGTCAATTAAGAAGTTTGATGAAGGAAGGACATCCAGAAGTAAGCTGATAATGATAATATGTATGAGTGTGTGTGTACTGGTTTCAAATCTTGGCACTTATTTTATCGACCCTGAAAGGATGAATGACAAAGTTGACCTCAGCAGGATTTGAACTCAGAGCATAAAGATGGATGAAACTTTGCTAAGCAGCATGCAAATGATTCTGCCAGTTCACAACCTTACCATATATATATATATATATATATATATATATATATATATATATGTATGTATGTATGTATGTATGTATGTATGTATGTATGTATGTATGTATGTATGTATAAAAACAAAATTATGGGTTCAGCAACAGGTTGCTTCACCACATACCGAAGTTCAGAAATAGCAGCTAAAAATGCTGAAACTCCAACAGATAGCAGTTACCCGCAACTTACACAGGCAAAACAAGAAGAAAAATAACGAACTAAACTAGACATGTTGCTGATCCCTTAATTTTGTTTATAAATATATATATATATATATATATATATATATATATATATATATATACTTACATACATATTGACCAATCTGCAGAATTACAGGGTCAAAGATGCTTGGTAGGGTACACAAGTAAAAACTAATAAAAGCTATGTGATGTAGATACAAAAAAGTAGAAATGGTAAATGAATAAAGATGTGGAATGAAACGGAAACCGAAGATGTATGAAGAAAGATAGCGAATGATGAAGGAAAGAAAGAAAATATAAGGAAATAAAATGGAAGAAAAGATTTTAGAAAGAAATGGAACAGAAAGAGAGAAAACAGAATAGGGAGGAGAGAAAACAGAATAGGGAGGAGAGAAAATGAACGAAACAAAGCGATTGGAAAGAGGGAGAAGATAAATAACCGAGAGAGGTTTGAATTTAGGGAGGACGTGTATGGAGGGATTCGCTTTTGAGGGAATATGGGTGCGAGGTTGCGAAAGAGAGAGTGAAAGCGTTGAGCGTGGAGGTGAAAGGTAGATAGGCAGATAGTGTATATGAGTTTGTGCTTGTGCTTGTGTGTGTGTGTGTGTGTGTGTGTGTGTGAATAAATTTGGGCTGACATACGGACAATCAAAATGTCAGAAAGATAAAAGCGGGATAGAAAAGAGGCAAGAGGTGGAGAAAGAAGAATTGACTAATGAATGAAGAGAAATATTGAACAACAGAGTATGTACATAACTCCGTATACACACACACACACACATATATATATATATATATATATATATACATGCACACACATATATATGTATATATACATACATATATATATATATATATATATATATATATATATA
>NC_068983.1:93908656-93909602 GCF_001194135.2 Octopus bimaculoides
ACGACGGGCTTCTTTCAGTTTCCATCTACCAAATTCACTCACAAGGCTTAGGTTGGCCTGAGGCTATATAGTAGAAGACACGTGCCCAAGGTGCCATGTTGTTGGTAAGCAAGCTACTTACCACACAGCCTCTCCTGCGCTTATGATATATATATATATATATATATATATATATATCCAAAATGAGGGAGAGGAACAGGTCAAATCCAAGCTACATATGTTTCCTAGCTAGCTGATCCTCTGATGTAATAATTACTCAATGAGGTGTACTCAGCTACTCATTAGGCTGTGGATACCTCAGTTATATGATGGTTACATTATTGTTTAGGAATCCCAAGTTCACTCACCATAAATGTAATTTGGAATGAGTGGTGAAAACAGAATAAAAAATCAAAAAGTTTTTGTTTCCCATACCTGCCACAGACTGCTTGAAGCTTACAAACTTCCTACTCTTGGATCCTTGGATCTTACCCTTACATATATACACCAGGTTATTAGTCTCACAATGCCTATGCACTCAATGAGCACCATTCATGTGTGGGTCATTGACAGTGCCACCTGACTGGCTCCCTGTGCTGGTGGCATGTAAAAAGTACCATCCGAACGTAGTTGATGCCAGCTCCCACCCCCCAACTGGCTCCTGTGCCGGTAACACATAAAAAGCACCATCTACTCACCTTTCTGCAGAGATTTCTTTCAGAGTAATTTCCCGCAGTAATATGAAATTAGAGGGGTTTTTTTTTTTCTTTTTTTAATTTCAGAAATATATGAGTTTTGTCGAGAAGTGTGTTCGGGGAAGCCGTGCTGGTGGAGTTTAGGGAGGATAAACTTCCGCAATGTGTTCGAGAAATGTATAGAAATTCTCAAAGTTTTTCTTCGCAGTAAATCCATTAATTTCTCGATACATTGACTCATCGATGCGGGACCATTTCATATCGCCCGATGA
>NC_068983.1:93910113-93911046 GCF_001194135.2 Octopus bimaculoides
CGAAATTTGAATTTGAGATTTTTGAAAATTTATTTTTCCACAATCAGAATCTCCATAGCCTAATACGTGGGATTCCGTAAAAAAAAAAAATTGAAATAAGGGGGGAAAGATTCAGATTTCATATAGTCCATCTGGCCAGTAACAAAAACCCTAAATTCCTGATATTCCCTTTCTATCAATGTAAAGACAGAATCTCTACACAAGAAAGAATCAACAAGGAGAATCTTTTTATAGAGAAATTCCAAACACTTCTTAGCATACAAACCCCTTGGTGACCATATTCCTTTCTCCCGCCTACCCAATGAAATACATATAGATTTACTTCTTATTTCTCTGAGAACAGACATAAACTTCCTGTTGACAAAGAGTCCAGAACTCCAACTAAAGAGTTTAAAACCCACAGAATTGTCTTCCCTTACACACACTTCCTGTTTTGACACTACACTTCCTGTTTTGACATCACACTTCCTACTTAACACAAACTTTTAGCCCCTTTTTTGTAAACACAACTTTTAATTCCATGCATCCTAATCTTTCTAAAAATTATCTACACGGATTACCATTGAACTTTAAAAGCTCAAAGACAATATAATGTATTGGTATGTTTATTTTTTTATATATTATTTTTTATTCTTTTGCAAAAAACATTTTCATTCTCCCGCTTCTTGAAAATTTGCCATGCAATGAAAGCCGGTTAGAAATCCTTTGTAATCCTCCTTATACACATCTATATTAAAATATGCTTTCAGTCTAGCATTCTAGCTTATTATTATTTTTTATTTTCCTATTATTTCTCCACGTTCGGCTAACACAACCCCACCATTTACTGACTTATATATATATATATATAAAAGCACCCACTACACTCTCTGAGTGGTTGGCGTTAGGAAGGGCATCCAGCTGTAGAAACTCTGCCAAATTAGATTGGAGCCT
>NC_068983.1:93911446-93913578 GCF_001194135.2 Octopus bimaculoides
TTCTTAATCATTATTAAAGGGCTCTGAAAAAGATTAAAAAACAAATTTAAAGTTTGGAACCCCTGTACAGTGTACATAGAACGTTGAAATTTTGTGCAGAGTACAATACAAACATGATCAACATAATTTAATTTTAAAAATTGCATAAAAGTTTTGGATTTCATCAAAATGCACAGTTAATTTATGTACACCCTGTATACACACACACACACACACACACACACACACACACACACACATACATACACACAAACACTTATGTGGGTATGTTATGTTTTATACGTGTGGATATATGAGTAGTGTGTATTCACACACATCTAATATTTATGTAAAACAAAGTACATGTGTTAGCAGATATGCATATGTATTCTATATGCCAGATAGCTACTATGTTTCTAACCAGTATTCTTCCTTTACACTTCTCTCAATTCTTTCACCTGTAATTTAATTCTCTTACCCTCAGTTCATTCAATTCTTAACGTTTTTGTCCTCTTCATTTCTGCACCTTTCTCTATAGTTATAATTGTTGTTGTTGTTGCTGATGATGTTGTGTTCATAATTTTATCAAGCTGATTTTTAAATTTATTGTTTTGATGATTTTCTTTTTACATTTTTAACAACTCTGCACAAATTTCTGTAATATTTTTACGAATGTCAAAACACAAATTGTTTTAATTGTAAATGATTATTGGATAATTAAAATTATTTTCCATATTTTGCATCTCAATTTTGATTTATTGTTTTCACAGTCAAATGTTTGTTTCTTTCAAGAGAGAACTAATGAATTCTCTTTCTGACTTTGAATTGCTCTAACATTTCACACAATAACCATATACCATTTTTATTACAAGGCATTGTAGTCAGGAAAATATCTAACTTTGGTATTGAAAATGGTTGAATATATTGTGTATTCCAGCCTTAATGGTTGCTTCTGAAAGGAAAGCTTCTATCATTGCCAACACTGAGAAAATATCTACATCATGAATAATCAATATTTTTATCAATATCATCAATATTATCAAGTTTTAATTCATGAGATTGATTCTTAGCTTCGTTATCCATGTTCAGGGAGAAGATTTAGACAGTTTAAACCTGTTGATTATCTTTTCCTTTCAGTTATTTCTCATTGATCCTTTCATAAGAAATGTTCCCATGGGAGACAATGTGGGTGTATCTGTAAATGTATGTGCCTTGACTCTGTGTATGTGTGTGTGTTTATACATTTATAAGTGATCCCGTGTGATCACAAAGAAAACCATTATTTCATAATGTCATATAAGACAATCCCATCTCTTACAAAATGAGATCACCTTTTGTTTAATTCATTAAATCTGATAACAAAGTACAATCAAATGTCTGCTTGAATAATTTGATATTGAATTGAATATCTATTAAAATAAATGACAATTTGATGGAATTACTTTTTTTTCTTTGGTTTTTAAGTTTTGTATGGTAATAAAAATCTTCACTTATTATGAAAGTATTTTTTCAGCTTGAATGCATGTGTTTAAAGAGGTCAGCTTGTTCACTTCAACAGGTGTCTGTTTGAACACACATATAATCTTAAGCACATATCTGAACACATCTCTTTGAATATGTGCTTGAACTCATTTGAACACGTGTATATTTGAACATATCTGCTTGAATACATGCATATTGCAACATGAGTGTTTGAATATTTGTGCTTAAACATATGACCTGTACCTGATCACATTGCTTTTAATAAAAATATTTCCCAATTGCTGTATTCTTTCATTTCTTATGTCTGCAAGTGGGTAAAATGGACAAAAAGAAAGAAACTCACTTAACTATGGAGATATCAAAGCTATGCTGACACCTGTGCTTTAAAATTCAACTTATTTCTTTCATTGAAGCAGCATATGGCATTTTAACTCTCTTGTGCATGAGAACTGTATAACTTCAAGAATGAGTAAGTTGCAGCATCAGCTGATCATTGAAGTAAAGTGATTAGGAAGTTTGCTTTGCACCTCCATGGTGCTGGGTTCAACCCCACTTTGGGCAACTGTTTTCTACTATAGCCTCAGGATGACTGATACCTTCCTTGTGAGTGGAATTGATAGAAACTGTGGAAGCCCATTGTGTGTGTGTGTGTGTGTGTGTGTGTGTGTATG
>NC_068983.1:93913602-93920542 GCF_001194135.2 Octopus bimaculoides
TGTGTGTTTGTGTGTGTGTGTGTGTGTGTGTGTGTGTGTGTGTGTGCGCGCATTCACCTTTGAATATCAGCAAAGAATTGGAAAAATGAAAAACTGGTGTTTTTTTAATTAAAAATACTTAAGTAGTATTTCTTCTATTCGAGTTGCACAGTAACTGTTTCATCACTTTCACTGTCAGAAATGTAGTAAACCAACGATTGGCTTGTTTCAAATCTATAACCAACAACTCTATTTTTGTTCACCAAATGTAATACAAAAATATATAATTAAATAAATAGCGCTACAGTATCAACTAAAATAAATAAATTTACTTCAACATCTGTGAATCTTGAATCAGAGTATGTCATTTTATTTTAAGTTGGCCAAATTAGAAAGGCCTAAACTTTAACTTTAGATATTTTGCTTTAGTTCTGTGAAATATATTCTGTTTGTAGAAATAAAAATCTTACAAAACTATATCTGAAAAATATAGATTTGTTATTTTTAAATTTGAAGAACAGAATGAAAAAGAAAAACTAACAAAATCTAGGCTTGAAGATTTCTTTAAAATTTTGTCATAGTAATCTATTTGTTTTCATGTACAGTATAATATCATTACTGATGAAATATGCTGCTGCTATTTATATGATATATCTAGGTTGTTCTCATCTGAAATTCATATTGATTTCTTACTAAGGTCTAAATCCTATACATTTGGGGTAAAAGAAACAGTTGATTGTATCAAACCCAGTACTTGACAGGTACTTGTTTTATTCATTTCAAGAAGATGATAGGCAAAGTTGACCCTGGTGTGAGTCAAACTCAGAACATAAACAGACACCAATAAATACCACAAGGCATTTTGCTTGATGCTCTATTGATTTTGCCACTCAAAACGAACAATAGCAGCAATGTCAGTTATATTGTGATGTATGTTGGAGGAATCTATAAAATAATGTCTACTTGCTTCTGGACTCTGGTAAGCTTTACTTCTAAGGAGTCAGTTTTAATTTCTACTTCTATGAAAGTTAGTCTTAATTTGTACATTTACATAATTAATATTTACTTTCAAGATATCAGTCTTAGTCACTACTTCTGTAGAAGTTTGCCTTAATTTTACTTTTTGTGGATTAGTTTTAATCTTAATTTCATGGTCCTTTTCTTAATCTTTACTTCATTGGATCAGTCTTAGCCATTAATTCCAAGAGATCAGTCTTAATCTTGTATTTCCCGTGGTATATTGCTTCACCTTTTTTTCATTAATAGCTGGCTATCAAATAATCAGACAACACCTCTTTATTTTGTTTTCTTCACATATTTTTCCTGAAGCTCTCTCCATACCTTCTGAATCTTACAACATACAAATAACACTCAACATTTAGCTTACCATGAGGAGAGTAGCTTGGCAGAGTCAGTGGAGCATTGTACAAAATGACTTGTGGTGTTCTCATTATGTTCTGAATTCAAATCCTACCAAGGTCAGTCTTACTGTTCATCCTTCTAGGATCAGTAAAATAAGTACCAGTCAAGTACTATGGTTGATATAATTGACTACTTTCCTCCTCAAAATTTCTAGGCTTGTGTCTATGTGGGAATTAATGTTTAGTTTACCTGGACTTAGTAAATCCAAAAGGTGTATTCCGTTCACACAGCAGATTTGCTAAACTAGTACCATATGAAAAAATCTGACTGAATTTCCTCATCATTTTTGAAAGACATTTTGAATTTATCTTTCTCAAAACTCTGAGCAAACGTTGTCATGCTACATATATATATATATATATATATATATATATATAGAGAGAGAGAGAGAGAGAGAGAGAGAGAGAGAGATAGATAGATAGATAGATAGAAAAAGAAATAGATACATAGATACATATACACACACACACACACAAACAAAACATATGCACACAAACGCACTCACACACACACACACACACACAAACAAAACATATGCACACAAACGCACTCACACACACACACACACATACATACATACATACATACATACATACATACATACATACATACATACATACATACATACATGCATACATACATACAACTAATTCTGTTATCTCCATTTGATTCATCTTCTTTGTTCAGCTGCATCATTTTTGCCTTGAAGCCACTGACAAAACTGCTGATATGCAAAACAACAGAAACAAAATATTTGCGTAATATCTAGTGTCATATATGATGGATTAACTCAAATTATGCTTCATATTCAAAATTTATGCTTACAAACTTCAGTTTTCATTACCTCATCATTTGTTTGTACAAGTTATCTTTTAAATTGCTTTGTCATAGCTAAAACTTAATTTTAAATATAGCTGGGTTTGTTTTTGTCTTATTGTTTCAAAATTTTACTTCCCTTAATGTTAGTGATCAAAACAGGCACCCAATAATTATAGCCACTCTGTTAATTATTTGTTGTAATTGTAAAAAATAAATTTAACAGCACTAGAAATAGGGACCTTCAGTTACAACCGCAATTTACAAATTATAATTCATAATTAAGAATTAATTTCATACAATAATTAATCAATTTTTGGATTGGATGCAAACTATTAAGGTGTTATATTATTTTTATGGCAATTCTTCAGCATAGTGTGAGCATTTTAAAGAGCAGTTGAAGAAAAGGTGGTTACTAAGCAACCACTTGTTACATATTTGTGAAAACATCAATAGTTTAGTTATTTTGAAGCAATGGCGCTAGCTAACTTCATCCTGGAATACCCAAGCCAACATTTTCTTCATGTTAATTGAATTGTATTTGTGAATATTTGTATGTGCATATATATATATATATATAGAGAGAGAGAGAGAAAGAGAGAGAGGGGGAGAGAGAGGGGGCGGGAAGAGAGAGAGAGAGACCCTTTAAGTTTGTTTACGGGAAGCATTTTTGCATATGCATACAAAAGCTTCTATTTTATTATGTCACCTACAGCTTAATGATACCAATTTGCAGTAGCAGTTTTATGGGGTTGTACCAAGCAGTGCTAATATAATGTATGATAAATATAGTAATAATGATAATAATCTATGGATGGAATTTATAAATATTTTAATGCATCACTATATGCATTTCTACAAATCACATGTTTCTTACAATCATAGTCTGTATTCCTGAGATGATTGCAGTACAATCCATATAATTCCCTCTTTAATGCTATATCAACTGATGAAATGAATGCATGAACTATGATCCACCCAATGTCCATGAATACTATGGATTGTACTGTAATCATCCAAGGAATATGGGTTATGATCATAAGAAACATGTAATTTGTGGAAATGCGCATAGCAATGCATTAAAATATCTATAAATTCCATCCATGGATTATTATTATTATGTATCTCTTTTTTTTTCTCTCTCTCTCTCTCCCTCTTTCTCACACACACACACACACACACACACAATTCCTGCTTGTTTCCATAAAATCTCTTCAGCTCATTGTCACGACATGCACTTGGCACTAACAAAGTTTTCCTCTTGAAAATATTATGCAGCCAGTTTTCCCATAGAGAAAAAGTACTTCCCTTTCTGACAGATATTCCAGTAGTGTTTTTTGGTTAACATACAGCAAGTGTCATGTTTAAAGTTTAGCACTTGAGATAATAATATAGAATTAAAGTTTTATTTTTTTCTTTTGTGATGACTGTCAGGATCTGTGGAGACAATTAGAAGATTAAGAAAGTGAAAATAAATTGCATTAAGTTCTTAGTTTCTAATGCTATAAGGCAAGTTGCAAATTTGAAATTTTATTCACAGAATGTGGAACAGCGTGATTTTAATAATGGTCTTTCTTTTCATAAATAAATTTATGAAATATTTCTGGTTAATAAATTGTCAGTGTTATATTTATAGCTGTTATCTTTTTGCCTCCCATGTATTTCTGTATTTTATACACTAGAATTACAAAATTTCATCTTATAGCATAAATCTCTAAACAAAATTACATCTACTCCCTAATATTACATCATTTATATTCTGCAAGAGAGATGGTTTAGTAACTAAATTATAGAAATATGAGTAACAGAAAGAAAGTTGAGATGCTGAAGGGGTTTTGAAATAACGGAAAGGAAGAAAGAGAGTGGGTGAGAGAATTGAGAAAAGCAAGAGAATAAGAAACAGAAAAAAGGGGTTGATGGGAATAAAGATAATGATGAAGGGGAAGATTTATAGAAATGTTGAGAGGAGAAAAAGATATTGGAAAAAAGGATGCAGTATGACATATATAGAGAGAAGGACAAGATAAATTCCACTGATATTGATTTCAGAATAAATATATAAGATAATAATATACCAACATGTATTAATATTTACACATTTTTGTAATATGGTTCTCAATTTTTCTGGTTTTCAGGATTGTGCCAGATAATTCAGTAAAATTCAATAACTTCAAATTTACAAACAAATATACACATTTACACACACACACACACACACACACACACACATACACACACACATGCACACATACGCACACACACACACACACGCACACTATGTTTGTGCGTTTATTGTGCATTTATTTTACACACATGTGTATATGTACATGCTTCTGTGTGTGTGTGCATATAGGGTGGGGAACAGTAAACTGAGTGGTGGCAGAGTGGAACTTCAGCTCTATATAAATGAGTAAATAAATATATTTATATGTTTAGATAGATAGATAGGTTGGTAGGTAGGTAGGGAGGTAGATAGATAGATAAATAGATAGATAGATTAGATATTATAAGCATAATATATATCATTTACATTAACATCCTAGCTCTTTATATATAACATGTATGCATGTACGTGTATATGTATATATATGTTGTGTGTGTACTTAGGTGTTAATAAAGTGGATAAAAGTGCTCAATATAGACATATAATGGAAGTTTATAGAGTGTAATCATATATGTGACATCTTATTCAATGCCCATATTTCCCACAATTCTCTCATAACAGCTGACACCTCTCATACCTCCTTTTCTGTCTCAGCTCATCTCTTTTCTGTCATTCCTGTACATTAACATTACACAAGCAGCATAGCATTTTCACTTCATATCTCTCCAGCCTTGACACATCCTTTGCATTCATTGCCCAAATTTTACTACCATGCAAATGTTCAATACAATATGGCCTTCACATGGGAGAGAATTCTTTTATCACCAGCAGATGTGATAACTTTCCAAACTGTTCTCACCTCCACACTTAGTCTGGCTACTTTCCTTTCACAGCACTCACTTCAATTAGTGATTAGGTCCCCCAGGTAAATAAAACAGGCAACTATTTTTACAAGTTTTTGGGGAATTTGATGGAATTAATTTCATAGTGCTTTTTCTGCAAACTATTCCTGTGCATCAACTAAATATGAAGGCTTTGCTCTCAGTTAGTTTGATTTTGATCTCATGTGCAGCTATAGTTTATTTTGAGTACACAGTAGTGTAAAATTTTTGTTTACCTCTTTTCTAAATAATTTTGAATATGGCCACTTCGCTGATTTTTTTTCTCATATATCTTAGAGAAATTAGGAATGGCAGTGCCAAAACTCTCGAAGTGGTACAAGTAAGTTACAGTCATGGCAAAAAGTTTGGAACATTTTTTTAAAAATTAGAATTGTTATACCCAAGTACAATTTGATTCAAATACACATAATGTATATATTTGGGCACTTAATATAAACATTCTAATTTTCAGGCATATGTTCCAAAATCTTAGCCAAGTAATGATATATATTGCAAATTAAATATAACTTTGGGCATTTAATAAAAATAATTTTAATTTTCAGGCCTATTTTCCAAACTTTTGACCACATCTGTATCTTTAAAATGGATTTGTGGTGTAAATCTTTCCAACATATGTAGAACACTATAAGAACCTGTTGACCAGCTGATGTAAAAATTGGCTGATGAATTAAGCCTACCACCTACCACTAGATGATGACTGGATACATCACTGATGATGTGTCCAGGTGCATTGCAAGATGATGTATGGATGAAAAATAAACTAGTTATAAAACTAGAGAATGATGTATTGAGTTAGTTACATATAAATATATACGTATCATGATTAATGTACATTGATATTATATTTACTTATATGCTTTTTTAGCACTTCATTGCATAATGATATCTACAATCATCATCCTCATCGTTTAACGTCCACTTTCCATACTAGCATGGGTTGGACGATTTGACTGAGGACTGGCAAGCAAGAAGGTCGCACTAGGCTCCAATCTGATCTGGCAGAGTTTCTACAGCTGGATGCCCTTCCTAACGCCAACTACTCCAAAAGTGTAGTGGGTGCTTTTATGTGCTACCGGCACAAGGGCCAGTCACACGGTACTAGCAACGGCCATACTCAAAAAGGTGTTTTTTACGTGCCACCTGCACAAGAGCCAGTCCAGTGGCACTGGCAACGACCTCACTCGAATGATTTTCTAATGTGCCACACATATACACACATTAATACATGAACACATGTATATACATAATAAATTCATACAAAAATCTACATATGCACATTTCTCTACCCACATACACACACATCCATGTACACATACATGCTCTCACATGTAGATACAAATACACATATACACACATGCAAATATATACCTTCAAATACATGCATATAGAAATACTTATATGTATATATATATATATATATAAAAATATATATATATAAATAAGTGCACCAGCATGACCGCAGCCACTTGGCTGAAACATAAATAAATAAATAAATAATATCATCATCATCATCATCATCGTTTAACGTCCGCTTTCCATGCTAGCATGGGTTGGACGATTTGACTGAGGACTGGTGAAACCGGATGGCAACACCAGGCTCCAGTCTGATTTGGCAGAGTTTCTACAGCTGGATGCCCTTCCTAACGCCAACCACTCAGAGAGTGTAGTGGGTGCTTTTACGTGTCACCCGCACGAAAACGGCCACGCTCGAAATGGT
>NC_068983.1:93926514-93934014 GCF_001194135.2 Octopus bimaculoides
TGCCAGTACTGCCTGACTGGCCTTGTAGGGTTTTCGAGCGAGATCGTTGCCAGTGCCCCTGGACTGGCTCTTGTGCGGGTGGCACATAAAAGACACCATTTCGAGCGTGGCCGTTTTCGTGCGGGTGACACGTAAAAGCACCCACTACACTCTCTGAGTGGTTGGCGTTAGGAAGGGCATCCAGCTGTAGAAACTCTGCCAAATTAGATTGGAGCTTGGTGTAGCCATCCAGTTGCACCAGTCCTCTGTCAAATCGTCCAACCCATGCTAGCATGGAAAGCGGACGTTAAACGATGATGATGATATACACACACATGCATAAATACAAACATACATATATATATATATATACACAAACAAGTATATACTTTCATGGACTGTAGACACATGGGTGGGCACCCATAAGTATAAAAATGGAGATAAGCACAATCTGACACACTTACACATGTTTGGGGGGAAGAATGAGAAGGGGCAGGTGAGATTGCTCATAATAATATTATTTGACAGTGCTGGATCATGAGATTACATAAAGATACATATTTATATAGAGACAGAGGGGTAAAGCTGGACAACCATAAGTATATAAAGACAGAGAGATGCACTACTATGAACGGACACTTAGGTGGGTGGAAAAGAGATGAGGGAAACTCCCTGAATTACTATTATTATTTCACAGTCTAATTTTGAAAATGCATATTTGGTGCAGTGGGAACATCTCCGAATTTTCTCCACATGCTTATTTACCAGGTTCTCATTACTCAGCTGGATGCATATATATACATGTGTACAGCAGGCTTTTTTCAGTTTCTGTCTACCAAATCCACTCACAATGTTTTGGTTGGCTATAGTAGAAAACACTTGCCCTAAGTGCCACACAGTGAGACTGAACCCAGAACCATGTGGTTAGGAAGCAAACTTCTCACCACACAGCCATACCTATATAAATTATCAACCACATATACTTAATGAATATGCTTTGTGTCTTGTCTTTGCCAGTAAGCTGCTATAGGCATGGTAGAGAATACTCACTCAAAGTGCTGGGTGTAAAAATGCCTTAGAGTCATAGACAAACAAGATGACTCACCTTCAATCCCATCTAGGAGTCATGGACATCCATGTTTCACCCTTTTTGTGGCTTGTCAACATCCCGTACCCGACAGGATCAAAGATGAACTACTTTGCCAGTCCATGACTTATGGTATGCAAAACATGTGCAGGTATGCCCCAACAAAGCATATATAAGAATAAATTCACATATGAAACTGCTTTGAGTGAGTATTCTTCACCATACCAACAGTAAGTTACCAGCAAATACACAAAGCATATGCATGAAGTACATGTGGTTGATGATGTTTATTACACTACTGCTGCTTTTATTTCATATTTTCATATTATTTCATATATATATATATAAACATACACACGTACACATATACATACATACACATGCACATACATACATAAATTCAAGTATGTTGGCATGAATGTATGTGTATTTATAAGAAAAGATATGTACAATTTAACTTTATTTAAATGTCGAAATACAGTTAAATGGTATCTTTTGAGTGCTTTAATTTTTTGTTCCTACTAAAATACTATATTGTCTGTGTGTGTATATATATATGTATTTGTGCAGGTATGTATGTGTATGCGTCTATGTCTACATATTACATTACTAGTACCAATACGGTAATTTGAAAACTTTATGATAAAGTCTATTTATATGCTTCAAACACAAGTTGTGCATATTTTTAGTTATATTGGTGGATTAATAATTTCTTCACAGCAGTCAAATTAATGCTGGTATGCAAATTAACACACCCTTGAGTTGAGTATTGTATATTTCCTATATAGCTATAAGCTACATAAAGTCAAAAATAGCAATGCAGTATTGAACTTAAATGAACACTTTGATAGAATTAACAAAGTCCAAAATTGCAGTAAATTTAATGCAAGTGCATATATATAGATATATGATTATTTTAAATTTGGGTATACACCTGGTAGTATGTCGATTAAAGCACATGGACTGTCTGTGGTTACCTGATGTCATCAACAGTATGGATATAAGTACCACTGGATTTACTGCAGGAGTTCTTCCATGTCTGTCAAGTATGTTACAAATGAAAGAGAAAATGGAATTCACAAGATACTTTATAAATCTCAACAATTGTTTTGACCCATTTTGCTTAGGTCCCTTGTGGATGAGATTCTGGACAATTGTCGTGGTGCATTCTTTGGTGTAGATGTGTCTTGCCAGCTGACGTATCAAAAGGTACCTCACTCAATAAACACAGTTTCGTTTAGTTTGATTCTAATGCATTTCAATATTTGCCCATAGTTAGTTATGTACAGGGTGTCTTGGTTTGGAATCGAGTTTATTGAGCGAAGTGCCTTTTGAAAAGTCACCTGATGAAACACATTTACATCAAAGGATATACCACAACCAGCTGTCCAGAACTTCACATGCAAGGGACCAATGCAAGATGGGTCAAAACGATTATTGTGATTAATAAAGAATCTTGTGAATTTTATTAACATAGAAAATTACTAAAAGAAAGAAGTTGGAAAAACATCTGGTCATTAGACTTCTGACCAAAGGTCAACTATTCAAATGGCTTCATAAAACACTCCTTTAACACCCCACCACCTCCCAACTCCACCCCAACCAAGTATCTTGTGTTGACCATTCATTACTTTCTTTCAGCTATTATTCATCAACAGTCTTTCACTCCCACACTGATTAACAAACCCCAGCCCCACCCCAAATACACCCAAATCCCATATATAGAATCACAAAACCCCAAATCCTCAGATGTTTGACAACAAATGTGAGAAAGTTCTCCAAAGAAGTTAACAAGAATTGTATTTTTTTAATTCTCCACATCCACGTTAACAAAGAACTTACTTGATCTATGAACTAAAATTTATATTATTAAAAAATGAAAAAATAATTAATTAAACTGAATAGAACTACCAGTGAAATCATTCTTTTTCTTTTTCAAATATATATATATATATTAACTACATATACTTAATATATATGGGTCGTGTATTTTCCAGTGGCTGCATTAACATGGTGGATATATCACTCTCAAAGCACCAGGTGTTAAAACCCCTCGGAGTCATGGACAGGCAAGGTAACTTACCCTCAATCCCATTTGAGAGTGATGGATACAGATGTTTTGCCATTATTGTGGTTTTTCAACATCATGTACCCACCTGTCCATGACTCTGAGGTGTTTTGACATACAGCGCTTTGAAAGTATATATACTCCACTATGCTATTGCAGCTACTGGAAAATGCATGAAGCATATACATTGAGTATATATAGTTAATAATATTTATTATAGTAGAGCTGCTTTTATTTCATACAAGTAATTTTTTATTTGCCTGTCATGGTACTTAAATGAGAATGACATGTAAGGGGACAATGTTTTTGAGATTCCAGTTCGATTGTAAGGCAGGTCTGAAAGGGTTCCCAACAGTTATTCGTAGCAGTGGTAGAATGTTTATGAGGGGTGTGAAGTCCCCATGAATGGGTATTTGTAACTTCTAAGATGAAATTTTAGAAATATTACTTTATTTGTGTATAATTTTGGATAAAAAAACAAATGACTAATGTGTGTGTTTGTGTGCATGTGTATGTGTATATGGGTGTATATATGTATAGATATCTGTATGCATGTATATATGTGTACATATTACATGTGCATGTATATATATATATATACATCTACACATGTGTATACATATACATGTATGCATATAGATGTATATGTATATATATATATATCTATACATATACGTGTACATATACATCTATATGTATACATGTATACATATACATCTCTCTCTCTCTCTCTTTCTCTCTTTATATATATATACATACATCTATATATATACATGTATATGGATACATTTGTGCAGATATATATATGCATGTATGTATGTATGTATGCTAAATACTAGATTAAATATTTAAATGTATCAAATGACATTATTTTGTTTCTAAAAAGAAATCTTTCAAAAGAAGAAAGCAAAAGCAAAAAAAAAGATAGTGTCTATTTACTTTTGCAATATCTGTGTAAATAATTATATATATATATATGCTTGCATCTCAACCACATGGTTTTGGGCTCAGTACTACTGCGTGGCACCTTGGGTGAGTGTCTTTCGCTATAGCCTCGGGCTGACCAAAGCCTTATGAGTGGATTTGATAGATAGAAACTGAAAGAAGCCCGTCATACATATATATGTATATATATGTATGTATTTGTGTGTCTGTGTTTGTCCCTCCACCATTGCTTGACAACCGATGTTGGTGTGTTTATGACCCCGTAATCTAACAGTTTGGCAAAAGAGACTGATAGAATAAGTCCTAGGCTTACAAAGAATAAGTCCTGGGGTTGATTTGTTTGACTAAAGGTGCTGCTCCAGCATGGCTGCAGTCAAATAACTGACATGAGTAAAAGAGTACACACACACACACACACATATATATATATGTGAATATATATGCAGACAAGTGCATGCATATATATGTATTTATATATATTCATATATATGTATGTGTGCATACATCATTATCATCAGCATATGTCCAGTCCTACATACTTGCTTCTCTTGGCAGATACATCTTCAACATGGCGTCTTGCCACTTATCACAATCCTTTGTCACCTCTTTCATGAGGTTCAGCATCATAAGATCAACCTTCACCATTTTCTTCCTATGTCTTCCTAAAGTCTTCCTCTTTCAGAGGCTCTTTCTACTTGAATTGCTTGGCACCTCTTTACCTTATTATATCCATACCAACACAGTTTCTTCATTTTCACACTACAGCTGATTTCTCTCTTACACCCAGTTTTTCTGTCAGTTCATTTGTGCTTCACCGTTTGTGCATAGTAGCATTACATGCCCAGTGGTTTGCATTTCGCTATTAATAAACCTGCCATACTTAATCAATTGTGTGAGTGAGTGTGTGTGTGTGTATGTGTTTGTGTTTTCATATGTGTGTAAAATTCTATATGGGATGGTAATGTTATCAGCAAATTTTTGGGAGGGTTTTAATTCAATTTTTCTTTTTTCAAACTAATTTTGCTTCGTGTACTGTATTATAATGTGCTGAAATAGCTTCTCATTTTAAATACATGGCAAGCTGACAATAAAGTATCATACTTGTGTGTTAGATGGTGTTAGATGTAACAGTTTTAAACTTTATTAATAGTAAAATACAAGCCAAAAAATCAACATACAGAAGCAGTCCACATAAAATAAACTATGAAAGTAACCAGGAGTAATTTTAAATCTGACAGTTATGAAGCTATCACTTACAACATCATCCCATAATTGTTTGCAGCCCACTAAAAAAAATATAGTAACAACATGCCACTGTTATCGTTCACATTCAGATTTCAGATGAAAAGGTCAAGAAGATCTTGAAATGTTAATGGACTTAGGACAAAGTTATTGTTATAAATTAAAGCATAAAGGACTAATAAAGTAATATAGAAAAAATTATTTAATATAAAACATCAGTCTTGAACACTGTTGTGCTGTCATCAATCATCATCATCATCATCATCATCATTGTTTTACACCCATTTTTCCATGTTGCCATGGACTGGATGGATTTTCTGAGGCAATATTTTTATGGCCAAATGCCTTTTTTGTTACCAGCCCTTTTAGTTTTCTTTTTTTTTTTTTGTTTTCTTCTTTTACAACTCATAGAGATGTAGCGTGCCTTTTCTAAATCAAGATGCATGTGGTAATCTAACACTGTTATCTGTTTTAAATTAAATGTGTATATATGATTGCGTATGTATGCATTGGTTTCAAACTTTGACACAAGGCCAGCAATTTGGTGGGGCGGTAAGGGTAAGTCAGTTATATCGACCCCAGTGCTCAGCTGGTACTTATTTTATTAGTCCTGAAAGGACAGAAGGTATGATTGACCTTGACAAATTTTGAACTCAATGTAAAAACAGACATGATACCACTCAGCATTTTGCCCAACCTGCTAACAATTCTACCAGCTCACCACCTTATGTGTGTGTGTGTGTGTGTGTGTGTGTGTGTGTGTGTGTGTGTGTGTGTGTGTGTGTGTGAGTAAGTGGACAAATGAAAGAAGGGCACACAACACATTTATTGGGAGTTACATGTATATAAATGTATATATATATTAATACACACAGATGTGTGATATCGACATTATATAGCAAAAGAGATAACTGTGCTCAGATAAAGAGGATGACAAAAGATTAAAATAAATGGTGATGTAGATGTTGAACAGTAAATTCTTCATTGGAGGTGGTGGCAGCTGTTGCTGCTGCTACTGA
This sequence comes from Octopus bimaculoides, assembly GCF_001194135.2. NCBI lineage: Eukaryota > Metazoa > Mollusca > Cephalopoda > Octopoda > Octopodidae > Octopus > Octopus bimaculoides. Next base: position 93,932,855 of record NC_068983.1, read on the forward strand.
TGTTCTTGTTATGTACTGTTTAATTGGAAGAATATAGAATTTTGAATTGTTCCCAACTGAAGACATAAAGCCTGTGTATTGAGTTTATTTAAATCTTGTTGGAAATTATGCTTCACATCCACTGTGTCTGTACTTTACTAATCTCTTAAACACACCTCATGATATTAATAGAGGGGCTCACAGGTGGCAAATTGGAGTGATGTCCTGTTGCCTTTTCTTGACAGACATGAGACATGTGAGGCATTTTAGAGGACATGAAGCATGTGGGGCATTTTAGAGGACATTAAAATTGGCTTATTTAGTAAATAAGTGTTATGAGGTTCATAATTTAAGCTTTACCAGCATGAAAGAAATATGCTTGTCCTTTTCCATAATGTCATGTCAGTTTTGGAGGATCCTTAATCACTGAGATTTTTTTATAAAACTAGAATTTATGTTATATCCTATTTGACATATTTGTATTTGTTTATTTCATTCAAATACATGCTACTGGCAACTTTGAGTTATTTTTCTTGCTTCATTTTTGTTTAATTTATGTGATTGGGAGGCAAATTTCTTACCACACTGCCACACCTGTGCCTCTGTGAGTGTATAGACGTATGTATGTATGTGTGCATGCATGCTAATTGTGTTACTAGTGTAACAAGAACCAGTAAAAGATTGAGCAATTCCTTTTATGCACCCCTCTACACACTGCTCTTCCTTTGCCTATTCAGTAAGAGTTGTGGTTTGGAATTATGCATGGGCTCACTTACACACACACACACACACACACACAAAATCATGATTGTGATCAACCCCGTTATCATATTCATTATTATCGTCACCATTATCATCATTATCACTATGATCACAAACAACTTACAGTATCACAGTTACCATGATGACTTTCATCTCAATCATCATCATCATCATCATAATCATTTGTCACCATCGTTACCACCACCACCAACATCATCATTATCAGCAGTAGCAGCAACACTACCATCTTTAACATTATAATCACCATTCTCATCATCACCATCATCACCATAGTAACTGCATTTAATGTAATTAAATGCAGTTATGGTTTATGCTTTCATGCTTTTTATGCTTTGCTAATATTTATTGATTTATGCTATAACAAGTGTGTTATATCTATCAATGTGGTATCCTCCTAC
>NC_068983.1:93936514-93938385 GCF_001194135.2 Octopus bimaculoides
TTTTATCACTGAAAGTAAGCGATTACAATAGTATTGTTATCAATATTTTCCTGTAAACCCTTTTAACAAAGAGTGACAATACCGGCAGTATAGATACACATGTAAAATAACACTCGTCAGTTGCCTCATCTAACATACACTGCCCATACGGGAATGAAATTTTGTGATTGTGCATATTTTAAAAATGGAGATCCATTCACACACACATACATAATACACGTGTGTGTGTGTGTGTGTGTAAATATACGTATATATATAGATAGATAGATAGATAGATAGATAGATAGATAGATAGATAGATAGATAGATAGATAGATAGATAGACAGGCAGACAGACATACAGACAGACAGATATAGATATTGATATAGGGTACTGTTCTGTAGTGGTAAGATCAACAAAAAAAGTACTCCATCTGGTTTGAGATAAATATTTAATAAACACATAATATATTTTTATGAGCTGCTAATAGTTTCATGTGATGAAAAGAGCTCAGACAACATTTTATAACACATCTGGTGCCTTCACACAATCATCGTAATATATATATAAATATATGTATATAATGGTAACTTCCTCATTCTCAAGTATAGGTTGATGATGCTGGTATGTCAAGCAATACCTGTGCATGGTGCTTTTTAAAGTGAGGAGAAGCCTTGCACACAACCAATTCCCTCTTCTGAACAACAATGACAGATACTCCAAAAAGAAAAACTTGTCAACATCATCCCCTGTCATTGAGTTGCAGGTTTTACATCAGAGTCAACCTTCTAGGGTAATGTCCGAACAAGGACTTGGTGTCACAAACTCCCAGTAGTACTGTGGTATACACCATGCCTACATTCTCATACTCATGGTTCTCTGCTGAATAAACTTGTGCCTACCTATTGTTGAAAACGTATCAATCTGCTGCAACAAAGTCAGTAGTTTGTCAATGATTGCTGCAGGAACAAACACTGTTCATGGGAAATAGCTGGACCAAGCTTGTGCACACAGTATTGGATGGCTGTTCACTTCAGTGAGTTCATCCATCCTTTGGCAGCTTTTGTTTTTCATCTTGCAGAGTGACCCTCCTTGCTAAGCTAGCATAGTAGGGTTGCTTGCTTAGTTACCAATGTCCTGACCATGCAACAGGTTGTACTGGATTACATGTTACCAGTAGAACTCACAAGTGACTTGACATATATCAGCTTAGCACTGATATATATATATATAAGTACATACACACACACATATATATGCAGATACAAAAGAGGTATTATTGAAACAGAAACCAGACAAAGAAGAGTGCTAACTTAATCTATTTCAACTAAATTACTTCTCCTTACTTTATCACTTAAATGTCATTTCTTCATTAACCCTCCCCATCACCAGCACTCTCTGCACTTCCTGCCTCACAAATCCTGAAACTTAACTCTCTTTGAAATAAATCCAACATCTATGCAATCGAAATTGTGTTTGCACATGTAATATAAGTATGTATATGTTGTATTACAGTTGGGGAAGTTGTGTGAGAAGATGTAGCATCAATTTATATTTTGAATCATCCGCCAGCTTCGTCTCTCATTCTTGTGCAAACAGCTGATTGTAAACATTCTACTGTCATTCCTATTTCATAAAATCTCTTTGTGACATCCGGCAGATGTGTTGTAGCAGAGAATTTCAAGAATCAATAAATGCTTCTAAGTTGTGAATTACTGTCAAGTTGAATATTTAATATGTGGACATTACTAAAAGTGAGCTGAAAGAACAAAAGTAATGTTTCTCTTCAAGTATGAATTTTTAATTTGGAAGTTCTTTCTCATTTATGTAATGATCACATTAAATCATTCAATATATATATATATATATATATGTATCAGTTCCCCACTTG
>NC_068983.1:93938584-93953328 GCF_001194135.2 Octopus bimaculoides
ATATATATATATATATATATATATATATATATATATATATATATAGATAGATAGATAGATATATATATATATATACATATATACATATATACAAACACACACACAAGTACTTGTGTATGTATACACACACATATGTACATATGTGTGATGTGTGAATGTGCGTGTATGTTAATGTGTGAACCACATGTATGTATGTATGTATGTATGTATGTATATAATTCTGTGTATATGTATATGTGAGCATGGAAGTCTGTATGTAGGTCTGGTTATGTGGAGCTTATATATGTATTATTGTGTGGGTCTGTTCATAGACATGAGAATGAGTGGGTGAACTAGCCTTCATCTCTATTTGACACAGAGACCTCATGGCTGAGTGATAAATGTGCTGATCTCATGCAAATCAGAACATACATTAGCAAACATTCCCCACTTACAATGTAACTCATCAACTTTCCTTAAGAGTTAAATACTTGTATCATTTCAGGATTAAAATATTTAGTTAATATTTCTATGAATCACAAGGATCAACCTAAAGGCCAGTGATGCACTTCAGCTTCTGTAACATGAAAACGTGAGATAAATTTGCATTGCAATACTGCACCAGTCTCTCACTGGTGACATTCCTCCTAAAAGTTTGCTACATGCTTCTCACACCTATGTTAAGCAAAGTGTAAGATAAAATTTCCTAAACAACAGCATTACAAAACACCTTCAGTTGGTCTTAAACTCTTGAACCCTAAATTGCTGAGTCATTAGTAATGATGGCAGCAAATAGAGCATCAGAAAGATTGCTTTGCAGTAATCATTTGTGCTCTTTGTGCTGTGAGTTCAAATCCTGTCAAGATCAGTTTTGCCTTTCATCTTTTCAATTTGATAAATAAACAACTACTCCTGCACTGGACTCGATTTTCTGTTTCTCCCACTTTGTCTTTCTATCTGTCTGTCTGTCTTTGTTTCTTTCCTTCTGTCTCTATTTGTATGTCCGTCTGTCTGCCGTTTTAGTAGAAATCAGCTGTGTCCAAACTGGGAAAAGGGGTGGGCTCCCCCAGGTTCTTAAGACATACCATATATCACAACAGTACCCCTATGTCTCAATCAAGGAAGTGAGGGTCCAAAGCAAGGCAAGTTTAAGAATATCTGCATTTGGTCAGCTTTTGTCTCTACAGAAGTCAAACTAAGATATTTTGATCTAAAACATTAATTTTTAATCATATAAACTTTACAACTTATGCAACCTTAACACCCCATGATTTGTAAAAAGTTGAAAATAACTAGATGTTAGCTGACTTAGCTAAACTGCTTAGATTCTCAGTTTTGCTATTATCAGACATATCCATATAAATCGCATACTGATTTACTGATTCACAGACTGATCATTCTAGCTCATTTATCTCTTGATAGTTATAGTTAAAAGACTAGAGCAACAGCAACTATTTGAGACATTATACCTGACAGGCAACTAGTTACTAGTGCTGACTAGTCATTTGTACCAAACCATCAAAATACACAGACTGTATTCTAAATTTGTTTATTTTTCTGATGGCTCTAAACATCATCTGTCTGAATCAAATGTAATGCCAATAAGAAGAGAAATTTGGTAGTAGGGTGAAAATAAAATCATATTAATAGAGAATATCTCTTGAAAAATGGCTCTTAACTCCTTGAAACCACAGCAAACTTTATTGGACAAAAAGTGAATTGAAACTCTCCAATACCATTGTAAATCTAAAGCTTGGTAAATTAGTTCTAATAAAAGTGACAAACTGATCGATAACTTTTGATATGAGACAGGTCATTTCATAGATTTCTTGACAAAAATAGATGTATATCAACTTACAAGTGAGAATGATCACACCAGGAAGATATAATTGTTCTAAGCATTATTCTAAACATTTTTTACAATGATAGCTTTTTTCAATTCATAAATATTAGTGTGATGTTTTAGCAGAAGAGGTTCAACCAAGGCTGTAGGAGCTACTTCTTCATCTGATGAATGAATGTTTTCTAGCACAGGTACAAAACTCCAAGTCTAGAGGAAGAGTTACAGTTGATTAAATAAACTCTGATATTTGATTAGTGCAAAGTCAACTTCGCCAGTCATATATATGAAATAAGATTTGAACATAGAATTTAATAAAAAGTGGAATTTACACTTAGAACATAACTATATAATCATGTGGGCATATCTATATATGTTACCATTTCACTTTTTGGTACTTTGGTACAAGCATGAGTTTCCCCACATAATAAGTAACCCTACATGTTCACTACTTATAATCACAAGAATCTACGAATATCTGTAGTTTGTGGTAAGCTGTCATAATTTTCACAACCACTTCCCTGAGCTACAAACACCAGTTCTCTGTAAAGGACAAATTCAAATTCGGCATTACAGTATCAGAAAACCTTTAAAAATGTTAGTAAAAATAAATATTAGCATGCCAAGTAAATTACAAAATACTTTCATTGTCAAATATTTTTGTTCCTTGAATAATTTCTTTATTGAATACACTTCAGTATAAAACATATTCTAAAGTGTTGATTGTTTTGTTTTTTTAACTTTCTAACTTCAAAAACGTTTGAAATTAAATTTAAAAATAATCTATATAAAGCACTGTAAATCAATGGATATTAAAAACAATAGTTTTATGCTATAAAAAGAAATGAAGAATATTATTTTTAACCAATCAATGATATAAATAAGCAATTAAAGAACATATTATTCATGAAAAGCAATGAGAGTTCTTTTTTCAAATGCTCAACCATCTCCATGTTCATGTCTTTCATTGTGCAATCTCCTCACAGGTCCTTACACCCACATAATTCTTCTGATACACTATTTATCCACATCAATTTTTTATTGACATGAAAACAAAGTCTCAATACCTTGTGTGTGTGCATGAGGATTAGTAGAGTTTACAAAATTTCTTCTGAAGTTCACCATATTATATTAATATTAGTGTTCAAATACATGTGATAATAGCTGTATATGTTTATATTTAAGGTAGGCAAATCGATTTTTTTTTTTAATTCAACTCTAGTAATAAAGAAGTATTAGCTAACATTCATATCAGTGCTTCTTTTTTTATTAATTCTTAAAGAATATAAACATTTTTACATACCTTATTTATTTCTAAATGGTTCTTGAATTTTTTGAAAACTGGTGATGGCCAAAGTCAGAAAAAAGATCAATCAATAGAAAAGCCCTGCATAATGGATAAGTTCATAATGGATAAGTTCATAATGTTCCACCATTCTTGTTCTTCATATGAGAGTGAGGAAATGGGGATAAAAACTGATAGCTTAGTAAGAAGATGCTTGGCTTAGCAAAATGAGTTCTGAGAGGTTGAGAATCTAAGAATCCATGGTGGAAAAAGAAAAGTGTCAAACAGCTAGACAAAAAGGTAGATAGATACAATACTTCAAATAACTAAATATAGAGATACAGTTACAATGATTGATTAAAGAAATGTAGTGCATGGAAGTTGAGAGGAAGTTGGATGGAAACAATTCCTTAAAGAATCACACATATACAGTTACAATAATAGATTGGTGTATTGTGATAAAGCTGATAAGAACAATACCTCAAAGAATCACATATAAAGATACAGTTATAACAGATTAAAGCATTATGGATCAGATGCAAAGTAGCAGAAGATAAGATGGAACATATGTATACCCTCATAATTACATGTATATATATATATGTATATATATATACATATATATGTGTGTGTGTGTGTGTGTGTGTGTGTGTATACATACATTCACTCATACATACAGTTACATACAAACATTCATGTGCATTTCTTCACACTTTCACTTCAAAACAATACAGGACCAACTGAATTGTCAGTGAGCTAGCAGAATATATTAAGTAACACTACAAACAAGACATCATTTGAACATAGTTTGGTTCATAGCCTGCTTGTTAGAAGTGAAGTAACTTGTTTTAAAATTAGGAAAAAAGAAACATTGACATTAATAAGTAGAAAACTGTGAATTAACTAATGAAGTAAAACAAGGTGTTAGTTAACCCACATTATTGTTTTATTTTGTTTTTTCTTTTATAACTTGACAAAAAAGATCATATTTATGAAAATATGAACAACCAAAGCCAGGTTCATCTCAGCCCAGCCTGTACAATAATAATGTGATGTAGTTTTACTAAGATGAAAATTATTTTATTATTGGGCAGAGGCTTCTTAGTTCAATGGTTTCTCTACCATTATAAGACAATAATCATTAGAGTTAACGTATGATAATTGAAGACTATGTAAAACACTAGAAAAGTGCCTGTTTCATCATGTTGCTGTAAACCTATAAATTTGTTGATATTGATGCAAAAGGTCTTGTTTTGGCAAAGTTACAGCATGGTAAGAGATCATGGCTCATGTGCCTATAATTACATCTTTAATATATGCTTCTCCTACATTGCCCTACAATTAACTTCATGCCAAAATTTTATATTTAAATATTTCACATATTAACTTATTCAAATACTAATAAAGCAATATGATTTTATGATAACAATAAATAATTAAATACAACTTGCAACTTCACTCTCTCTTCTCCCTAATGCATAGGTATGTACATGGCCACACCCAACCTGACCACACATTCATTACCTTACATCATTATTTGAGAGTCACTCATGGCCACTCTCATCCCTCATCTCCACTGATCCAACCAAATACTGAGCTACTCTAATTGTATATTGTGATTTAATCTATATAATGTATTTTATCATGAGAACTGAATGAAATACACATACATAATAGTAATGATAATAATAATAAATAAACAAGTAAATGTTTATTGATAGAAACTTAAAAGATAATAATAATATTAATAATAATAATAATAATAATAATAATAATTTTGTTACAAGGGCAGCCATTTTGGGGAGGGAATGAGTTGATTACATCAACCCCAGTGTTCAACTGGTACTTGTTTCATCAACCCTGAAAGAATGAAAGGCAAAGTCAACTTTGGTGTGAATTTGAACTCAGAACAGAGTGACAGGCAAAATACCACTAAGCATTTCTTCCAGTGTACTAACGATTCTGCCAGCTTGCTGCCTTAATAATGATTATAATAATAATAATAAGAAGAAGAAGAATGATAATCAACTTCATTAGCATTCACTGAATATACAAAAACAAAAACCTGGGAATTGAGAAGCAAGCATACATAATATCCACACATGTCCCCAACGATTTCAATCACTATGTCTGATTAATTAATCAAAAGAAACCCATTCAGCAGAGATAAATCATAATACAGCAAGACAGATCACATAATAGTTGCACACCTTTTCTCTAACTTTGGACTGTTAGAAAAATATTGATTTATAAGCAGAACTTAAACTTACTTCTTAAGAGTTTTAACTCCAGTACCTGACCACTGTGCCACAATCCTTCTTCGTATTTTCTTCCTTAGAAATATTTAAATGTATGGTAGATTACTTTATGGTGTCTTAGAATTTCATTAATTTAGGAAGATAATTATTTAATCTCAAACCAAACCAGCTGGCTGGTATAAAGAGATAGCCATAAACATTTATCAAGATATATTATCTAGTTAGGTTTTTCTGGATGTCCATGGATGATTGAATGAGGATTTTGTTTTATTCCTTTATTGCTATGGCTGTCTAAATGGCTGATTTATCTCATAGTTCTGACGTTGTTGTTCTTATTTGCTATTTATTTTGTTGTTGTTGCAACTATTGATGCCCCCACATCATTTATATGACTCAGGTCTCTCTCTCTTTTTAAAATCAGGCAATCAATATCAATTTACTAGAATTTTGCAAAAGCAGACAAAGTGCTGGAACTTTCTTGCTTCTCTCTATAAATACCCACACACATACATACACATACGACTATTTTCATGGACAGATAAAGATACATACATACATATATATGCATGTGTATATATATATATATATATATATATATGTATACACACACAAACATATATATATACATAATATACTGTAGTTATCTTGCCAACATTCAAACTTATAATGCACGAACTCACATACTCTCACATACACACATGCATAAACTGATATTAAATCAACAAAGAGCTACATACTATTTACTACATAACATAAAGCACGTCTTTGGGGGTTATGTTTTTTTTTCTTAGTCAATCAACATTAGAATTTAGCTTTTTGTATGTGAATTTTTTCCAGCAGATGTTCTTAAACAATCATAAATCCTGAAATATTCCCTTCATCATTCAACACCATTGATTCAATAGCAGCCAGCTGAACTCTACACAACTACTTTGATTATCAATATACTCTGTTAGGAATTCTAGCTTTAATTTTTTATATATCATGCGATTACCTCCATGTAAGCTGTTTGAAATAACCAAGAGCACACATGCAAACTCATACACACACTTGCATACAGGCATGCACATGCTCGCACATATGCACCCACACACACACGTGCACGCACACACACACACACACACACACTTTCATGCACACACACACATTGCTGTAACTCATCACAACTGTTATGTCATATGAAGGCTATAAATTGTAATAAGTGCAATGCTCAACTCTGAAGATAACTTAAAATGATTTTATTGGTTGTAATTTGTATGCTGCATTATATTGTTCAAGAGAGAAGGGAGCTGTATCAGCAACCTTGTGAGCATAACAGTTCTCACAGGAATTATGCTGTAGGGTTATTAGTAATAATCTACTTGACAGCAAGGAGGCAGTCGACTTTGTTATGGTAACAAATGTGTGACTAGTCCAGCTCTCTAGTACAGGTCTCTGACAATAGATAATTACTGCTGGATGAAGTCATTTTAAAACTGTTCTGACAACAGGTAGTTACAAATAGGTGATAGTCTGGTAAAACAACTTTAGAAACATATAGGTGGAAATCATGGAAACAGGCAGTTACCAAAAGGTGATGTCATGGTAAAACAGTTTAGGCAATAGATTGCTACAAATAGATAACACAATTGTAAAAAATGTTCTGACAATAGATTGTTACAAATAGGTAACATCATAGTAAGACTGTTCTGGCAATAGACTGTTATAATAGATTACATCAAAGTAAAACTGTTCTGGCAATAGACTGTTATAATAGATTACATCATAGTAAAACTGTTCTGGCAATAAGATTGTTACAAATAGGTAACATCATTGTAAATCTGTTTTCTCAATGTGAGATCATAGTAAAATTGTTCCTACTATAGATAAAAATAGATAACATCATGATAAAATTAACCTTTAGCTAGAGCAATGGTGAAATTATTCTGGAAATAAAGAGTTACAATTAGGTAGTGTAAAGGCAACATTTCTTTAGTAATAATTGCTGAATGATTGATGTCATGGTGAACCTTTTCTAGCTACATTGCTACAAATAATTGATGTCATGAAAAAGCTAACTAATAGATAAAGTCGTGATAATACTGACTGATAATAAGTAGATATCACCTGGTGATGCCACAACAAATCTGATCTTAAAATAGAAAGTTACCAGTTGATGAAATCCTTGTAAAACTGACTTGATACTATTAAATGAACTCACAGTCAAACTGATCCTTATTATAATAGTTACCAATTGGTAAAGTCATGGTAAAAACTGACCTAACTATAGACTCATTCATTTACCCCTTCATTCACTAAGGAACACGTTTCTCTACTTGAAGGAACCTTTTTCTCAACCCTACACTATCTATATAAGTGCTTCTCAAACTATCTGATGTGGCGTACCAGCAGTTCTCTTTTTTCCAATGTGCCAGGAACTGGTAATATTTCTCAGTGATATTAATTTATACCAGAAACAATAAATATAAAGAATATGATAAAAGTTGACAATTTTTAAAATCTTATATTTATTTTGTAAACAAATAATACAATATTACATAAGCTGATAAGTTATTTACTGCAGTGCATAAGGCAAAATTACTGAAATTATGCTATTGTTTCTTTTCTGGAAACTTGCCGTGTACTGGCAACTAATGGCTCACAGACTAGCACCAGTCTGCGGACCATCACTACATGATGCTAGCCTATATTTTGAGGATTTACTCACCTGTTAGGCTTGCAGTTGGTAAGAGTAGCTTTTAAGCATCTAAATGGGGCTTGACTCAGAATGCAAAGAGCCAGATTAAATACCACAAGGAATCCAGACAGGTATTGTTACAGTTCGACCAATCCATTGTCCCGAGATGATATTTTTATATCAACCCTGAAAGGATAAAAAACGAAGTTAACTTCAGTGAGATTTGAACTCATAGTCCAGAGAATCACAACAAATACCATGAGGCATTTAATCTAAAACTCTAATGACTCTACCAATTTGCAGTATGACTATAGACAGCTACAATAAATTATAGAATTTGCTGGAATAGTTGAGGGCTTGCTTTGGCAACAGCCCAAGAGAGTTTATAGGTCTCAATAAGTTTAATTGTTATGAGGTAAAAAAGGTCTCACATTTTGAACATAGGTCTTCCATCAAAGGACCTGTGTCTAATATTTTGTACATAGTTACCACTGATTGAAATCACAGTAAAACTGATCTAATGGCACTAGATTACAGTAAAACTAATCTTAACATACTGTATTCATCTCTAGCAATGTCAGTTTTAAATACATCTAAATTGCTACTATATGGCCTTAAGTAAGATATTTAACATTACCTCCTTCAGATTTAGTATCCAGGACAAGCATAACACAACAATAGGCACTAAAGTAATTTGAAGTAGATTGGATTTAGACAGTATAAAAATTGACAAAAGTCAAAACTGACAATAACATTAATAAGTATAGAAATGTGTTGAATTTTATTCCATAATTTATTACTCAATTATCTTACAAACATGTATGTTGGATATATAATACATTATATCTTTGATTTCATTCCACAGTTAAAGGTTATCTATGTAGACCATAGCAGAATAATATTATTGGCACTGCGTTTATAATTGTCTTCAGTTTCATTCCATAGTCAAAAGTATTACCATGTTACCATACATAGACCAGAGCATATTATAGATCATTGTTTCTCCTATTATTATTATTATTATTATTATTATTATTATTATTATTATTATTATTATTATTAGATAAAATGAAGAGTGCAATGTAACTGCAATAAATATTTTATTGGTTGAATGATATTTTGACAGCAAGCTTGTCTTTGTTGAATTCAAAATAAAAAATTATAAAAATTCAAAATCATAGAAATTCAAATCAAAAGTATGAACGAGAGTAACCAGTGTCCCCATGTTGATGGAATGACATCATCAGTTTTTAGGTTTCAATTTTATAACTGGCAAAATAAAAAAAAGACAGATAAAAATAGAGAGAAAAAAAGGAAAGTAAAAGCAAAGATAAAAGAATATTCAATCAAACAGTTTTGTATAAATTTAATGTTATTCGCCTGTCATTTTATTCATTCTTCCAGAGTGTGAAGTTAGTAACCTGGAAACATATTTCTCCTCATGCATTTTGAATATTGAAAGTGAAGCAGATTCAGAATATTTTCTAAGAATATGCACTTCCAAGCCTTTTTCAAAATTGCAGCCGTTTGAAGCAAGATGTTCAGCAAGTTCTGTTGAACTACTGTTATTGTGCCAGATGTCATATCTGTGCCCATTAAATCTTTTGCTTAATTGTTCTGTTGTGCAACCAACATAAATCAAGTTGTATTTCGTGCATTCTACCACATACACCAAATGGGAATCTTTACATATCCCACCTTCTGTATAAATCAGAACATTTTTGTTATGATTCCTGATGGAATTCACTTGATTCATGTTGTTGCACAATGAATAGAGCTTGCCTCTCTTGCAGCTGTTTTTCAAGGGAGAGCATGCAGGTACTCCAATGTTAGTTTTCTTGGAGTCAAGAATAAAGGTCAATAGTTCCCTTATATTTTTATTCCGTCTAAAGGCTACAATAGGCAGCAGAGGAAATATCTGTTTGAAATGAGGATATTTTTCTGCAACATGCTGGTAACTTTCATGCAATACTTTTTGAAATGCCAGCGAAAGTTTGATACCAGTTAATCACTAAAGGAATTCTGTTACATATTGTATTGTGTTTGCTAAAATTATGCGTGAAGGTTTGACTTTCTTTGCTAATCTGAGGTATCCCATTTGCTATTTCCTTTCATCGTGATTCACTGTAACTGTGTTTGACATAATGGTGTACAAAAGCATTTGCATGTTTCCAGTTTCCCCCATGTCAGTACAAATCCATTTTATCCTCAAAAATTGGGATTTCAGGCAGTGGTGGTGGTGGTGGCGGTGGTGGTGGTAAGAGCAATTGGTGGCAGAATCAGTGTAGCATCGTTGTGATATTTCATGTCTCATTATATCTTAAGTTCAAATCTTGCCAGAGTCAGCCTTTCTTTTCACCTTTCCATGGTGAACAACTTAAGTACGAATCATGTTCTGGGTAATGATCTTATCAACTGTTCCCTCCCACCAAATTTGTATCCTTGTGTCTATGTAAGGAACTATGAAACTATGGATATGGTTATGTTTATTAACAAATGTATCACTATTGTTTATTATTCATCTCACCATTTATTCTATGTAAATCCTCTATAGTCTCCTGTTTGCTATTTGTTTTTTGGCTTTTTTTTACCATTGTACTGTCCCCACAGTTTTAGGTCCTTGTAGCCAATAAAAGAATCATCACCATCACCATCATCATTGCTGCTGTAGTAGTCCTCATAGTGACTGGAGTGGTGATAATATAGAATGTATGAAAATCTATATATTCTCACCATTATGATTGATGTTACTGTTATTATTATCCAGATTATTATCACTATTATTGTTATTATTATTATTAAAGATATAAGCCACACTAAATCAATATCTTATTCCCTTCATGATATTTATTGTTGATACTGTATTTGTTTGCTTTATCTAATTAAATATGATTTACTTTGATCTATTTCTCTTGTATCATTCCATAATTATTTCTAGAAACTTCTGTCCATTATGATATGCTTTTTTGTTGTTTTGTATTTTTCTGTTTATTGGTTCCATAGTTAACCTATCATTAGATTATTTTCTACTAAATGTATAAATACTCATTTAATATAGATGAGGTCAGTTATTAGTGATTGCTCTGCTTCATTTTCTCTGTTCCATCTCTTTTTATTTTCCATTGTTTTTTTCGAATATCTTTTCACTCTCATTCTTTCTCCATTTTTTCCCTCTCTCCCTCTCTCACCCCACCTCTCTCTCTCTCTCCATATTTTTGTCCCCCTTTACCTTCAATCAAAATATGGTTTGTCTCATCCTTGTTTACCCTCCATAAGAGGGTACATTTCCAATCTCAGTTTCAGATTCCTCACCACATTTTTCACACCTTTCTCAGTCCAGTTGGCTTACAAATTCAGTGTAGAGATTTCCAGAACACCATCTCTAACACATCCGGTTAATCATGTCCATATTTTGCCAAGTGTTGCGAGAAAAGATGAAATGTCAAAGTAGACTGGGATATTGAACTGGGGGATCATGGTCTGTGGTTTCTTTTTTCTTGTTGCATCTCTCAAGAACTGGCAAATATTGGTGAAATTTTTTTGATGACACCACTCTTTCTTTGTTAATGCAAAAGCAAAAGAGATTTCATCATCATCATCATCATTATCATTTAACATCTGTTTTCCATGCTGTCATGGGTTGAACAGTTTGACAGGAGCAGGCTAGTTGAAGTGCTGCCCAGGTTCCATGTTTGTTTTGACATGGTTTCTACAACTGGAAACCCTTCCTAATGCCAACCACTTTATAGCATGTCCTGGATGTTTTTACACAACACTGGCATGGGCGCCTTTACGTGGCATTGGCATGGGTGCTTTTTATGTGACACCAGCTCCCACAAGCCTGTAAGATAAGGACTGCTCAGCTAAAGAGGGATGTAGGAGACATGCCTGTATGCAAGGACAACCATGATTTTACTTAGCTTGACATGTCCTTTCAAGCACAGCAAACTGCCAGAAGTCTTGGTCTTTTGTCATCTCCTTTGTGAGGCCCAATGCCTGAAGATCTTAATCCTTTTTTTCTTCACCATGGTGTTAGACAAGTTTGCAAAGTTGGAAACCATCTGAACAGGGCAGTTTGTCCCTTTTTGTAGTCCTTACGAACCAACCTCCTGTTCCCCACAATTAGCACTACCATGAGAAATACTGTCTTAGACAACAATAAAGGGCAAATCCTCAAGCACTTGTTTTTGCTGTTTAGGCCTAGCTCAGCATGTTCCAACTATGATGTTTCCTTTCTAAATATGTATGTATGTATGTATGTATGTATGTGTGTGTATGTGTGTGTATGTATGTATGTATGTATGTATGTATGTGTGTATGTGTGTGTATGTATGTATGTATGTATGTATGAATGTCCTGGGTATGACATTAAACTGTATCTGATGGAGAGGCTTCAGTTCGGAAGTTCTGGAGTTGTGGGGAGCATGGAGTCACACTTTAATTATCATTACTCCTAGGTCTGTTCTGACCTAGAACAGTAGTCAAAGTTCCATCTAAGGGTTAAATAAATTTTCCAGAGGTAGAGGAAATCCCTATTATCTTTGACAAAGCTGTAAGGAAGGCAGCTCTTCTAGGAAAAAGATACTCTGACTTAAAACTTGCAATCAAAATAGTAGTACTAGTCATCTTGCAATGCTTGACACTAGAACCTACTATGGTAGTCAAGAGAGTGGTAAAGGTGCTGTACAAGCTTTTGTTACTTATATGTAATAATGTACAGATGACTCACTATCATTTCATTTCTTGGTGATGGATTGAATGCATGGCAACATATAAAGTCATATCTGCTTACATGCAAGGATGAAAGTAGATCAAGGCAATCAGGCTGAATGTGAGACAGCTATCATCTGACAATATGAAGTAATCATCATGTGTATGTGTGTGTGTGTGTGTGTACCTGCATGCACGTGCATGCATATGTGTGTGTATTTATCAGGAACTACATTGCCCAATGCATTTAAAGCAGTAGGGTGTGATGTGAGGGAAACTTTTGGTTGCTGCTTCTAGCAAATCATGCAACTGCATAAAAGCTTCTTCATTGACTCAAGACAGTACAGAAAAATCATCCAATATGTTGACACCTGTTTTTTTGTTTTTTTTTTGTTTTTTTACCTGTTTGGTCTTGAGGAAGGAGCAGTTCTCCTGACCACTGAAGGCCCCTCCTGAACCACTGAGAATGAATTTATTAACATTTCACCTACATCTTTGCAAATCAACACTTGCAAGAAGTAAGATATAAAGTAAGAACTGAACAGGAAGAAAATTCCAAATAGCTGATGTTTACATCTTTCCATGATTTTGTTGGTGTACTATGTTTATAACCAAGACATTTTACTATTCAATGGCTTGATCCACTTTGTTGAAAATATGTAGAATAAGATATGATCAATTTACCAGTGCAAGCACGAGTAGCTGCACTGTAAAATTTCATTAGCTTACAGAGCTGAGTTCAACTTTTCCAATGGTAGTGTAGCTTAGAGGGACAAAAACAATCACTGTGAGTTTTCCTTAAATATATATGTTATGAAAACATACATATATACACACATTCACACACATGTATATGCTATTCCACACATCACATTTGCACATACACTACAAAAGCAATCTTACCCTTGTATCTCAACACCTCCTTTGATACATGCCACCCCAGTCCACTCAATTGTAAATGAGTAATCTTGTGATGGATTGACTTCCTGTTCAGGAGGAATGTTGGCCTGCCCACCTGGTCAGCAGGATGTCATCATTTGAAAGCTACAACAATTTTGAGAAGCACTGTGTGATCAATGGTGCATAACAACATCCAATAGTCTGGTTATTATATTAATTATTTTATTCTTCTACTTGTTTCAGTCATTCGACTGTGGCCATGCAGGAGTACCACCTTGAAGAGTTTTAACCAAACGAATAACCTTAGAGTTTATTTATTAAGCCTAGCATCTATTCTATCGGTCTCTTTTGTGAATTACTATGTTACGGGGATGTAAACATACCAACACTGGTTTTCAGATGGTGATGGAGGGGGACAAACGCGCACACACACACACACACACACATACATACATACATATATATATTGAAAGAAAGAAAATGGATGTATGAATAATTTATTTGTATGTTATAAAGATGTTGAAATTTTTTTAAAACATAACAATACAAATAAATTATAAGTTTTAAAACTAAAAAAAATGGGAGATGTAAAAAACCTACATATATGTTTTAGTCAAAACAGGAAGTGTGTGTAAGGGGAGACAACCATTTCTTAACACACATACCCCTCAGTGACCTTATTTCTCTAGGAACAGACATAAACTTCCTGTTGAAAAAGAGTTCATAACTCCAACTAAAAAGATTTGTCTCCCCTTACACACACTTCCTGTTTTGACACCACACTTCCTGCTTAACACATTAACCTTTAGCCCCTTTTCTCTTTTTCTAAACCTTACACAACTTTCAATTTTCATGCATCCTTATTTATCCAACCATTAGCTACATGGATTACCATTGAACTTTAAAAGCTCAAAGACAATATAATGTATTGATATATTTATTTTTTTATATATTATTTTTTTTCATTTTTTACTTTTTTGTAAAAAACATTTTCATTCTCCCTCTTCTTGAAAATTTGCCATGCAATGAAAGCCGGTTAGAAATCTATATTAAAATATGCTTTCAGTTTAGCATTCTGCCTTATTATTATTTTTC
>NC_068983.1:93953724-93955634 GCF_001194135.2 Octopus bimaculoides
ATATATATATATATATATATATATATATATATATACATGAACTTCTTTCAGTTTCCATCTACCAAATCCACTCACAATGCTTTGGTTGGCCTGAGGTTATAGTAGAATATACTTGCCCAAGGTACCATGCAGTAGGACTGAACCCAGAACCATGTGGTTGGGAAGCAAGCTTCTTACCACACAGCTATGCCTGCACCTTGTATATATATATGTGTGGTGCGTGTACATATATATTCACTCCCACACCCACGCAAGCGCATAATACCTGAACACAGACAACATATACTCCCACACCCACTCAAGCATATAATACCTGAATGCAGACAATATATACACACACACATGCAACACACATAGACAAAGATAACTTTTGCCCACATACTTACACTATACACATGCACACTATTTAGTCACATGGACACACACATACACATGTGCACACATCATGTGAAAAAGCATCCATCAACTGCTGCACACACAAACATGTGCGCATTACACATGCACACAAATATACACATCAAACTCACTCACTCCTATTCACACATACACACTTACACACATCATTCTCACATACACCATTTGCACACCTTAGCTTGTTGGGATCAACATTATTATCTCCCTTTCATTCAACCTCTTTTTTTCCAATCATTCACCTTACTGGACTGCTGAACTCTACACATTTTCTTTTATTCTCTCTCTATATATTTGCTCTTATTCCTTTCAGCCGAAGTGCATAGGCTTGAAACGTAAAAGACTTTTTCATTTTTACTGAGCATCAAACTAAAACACTTGCTTGTTGTTCCTACACCTGTCGTCTTTTATTTTTCTATAAATTTGGGCTATATATATATATATATATAAATTCATATACATACATGCACACATACCTTTTTCTACACAAATATATATGTGTTAATAATGACATATTCACAAACACAAACACACACACACACACGCACAAACAGTTTATAAGCTGACTTGGATAAACAATGATAAATAGGAGCAAGTCACTTCCATTTTTATCAATCTCACGAAACAGAATCTCATATAAACAGCCATTTTCAAATTTTCATATCAATTCAATTCATGATACATTAGCACGGTAAAATCCAACATATAAAAAGACATCAGTCTCTAATAAATTTAGCACCAGGAAATATGAGAAGCACAAGCTTGTTTAGTGTGTGTAACTCGATTGAAATAAACTGTAGGATCTGATGTATTCAGTGTTATCAAAATAGTGGAGGTCATCAGCTTTCTCATTTACTATTGCCAATATATTCATTCTAATTCAAGTACGTATTGAGTTGAGAGAAACGTCTGGGGTTTTTGCTTTTGTAATGTTATAGGCTCCTTAAGTGGTCCCTCAGAGAAATTATCTTGAACTTCTCAATCAGTTAAAGCTTTAGAATTACTGGCCTTGTTTTTCTTTCTCTTTTGTGAATGCAGAATATTCTAATCATTCTAACCTATTTGCTGACCCCTTTCCACCATCAGTGCCACCACCACCACCACTACTATATTTTCTTTTCAGCATCACTCAAAACTAGAGCTGTTAATTATGCATCAGGTGCTGCTGTTGTTGTTGTTGTTATTGTTGTTCACTTCCTCCTCATCCCAACTATCACTACTACTACCATCCTTCTTCTTTTTCTCTTCCTCTTCCTCCTCCCCCTACTATCACTACAATTATTATCATTATTATTCTTATTATTAAGGTGGTGAGCTGGCAGAATTGTTAACATAGGCGCAGGAGGGGCTGTGTGGTAAGTAGCTTGCTAACCAACCACATGGTTCCAGATTCAGTCCCACTGCGTGGCACCTTGGGCAAGTGTCTTCTACTATAGCCTCAGGCCGACCAAAGCCTTGTGAGTGGATTTGGTAGACAGAAACTGAAAGAAGCCCTTTGT
>NC_068983.1:93955644-93986972 GCF_001194135.2 Octopus bimaculoides
ATGTGTCCCAATATCGCTTGACATTGATGCTAGTGTGTTTACATCTCCATAACTTAGCAGTTCGGCATAAGAGACTGATAGAATAAGTACTAGGCTTACAAAGAATAAGTCCTGGGGTCGATTTTCTCGACTAAAGGCGGTGCTCCAGCATGGCCCCAGACAAAATGACTGAAACGAATAAAAGAATACTGGATGAAATGCTTAGTGGTATTTCACCTGTTGCTACATTCTGAGTTCGAATTCAGTCAAGGTCAACTTTGCCTTTCATCCTGTCAGGGTCAATTAAATAAGTACCAGTTGAACACCAAGATCGATGTAATCAACTCATCCCCACCTCCCTCAAGCTGCCCTTGTGGCAAAAAATTGAAATTATTATTATTATTATTATTATTATTATTATTATTATTATTATTATTAAGAATGTGGTGACCTGGCAGAATTGTTAGCATCCTGGGGTCGCTGTAATCGACTAGTCCCCTCCCCCAAATTTCAGGCCATGTGCCTGTATAGAAAGGATTATTATTAGTAGTAGTAATAGTATAAGTATTATCATCTTCAGCATTGTTGTCATTATCAGCATCATTATCATCACCACTATCACAATCATCATTATCATCATCATCATTATTATTATTATTAATCATATTGGCCATTTATTTTTTTAGTACTTATTTATTGTAGGGACAGTAATAGAGTTGAGTACACCTATTGGCCTCTGAAGAATAAAAACAAAATAAAATGGCTTCATAAAGATGTCACCTTTTAACCATTACTTTAAATTTATACACATTCACAATTTTAATTGTTTCAGATAATTAGATAACTCTGCAACCAGTTTTTGTTATGGTTCTTCATTGAAATTATTGAATCTTGTTTGTTTACTGTTTGTTTGCTTTTGTTTTTGCTTCTGTTTTTGTTTTTTATTATATCTGTAATGTCCCATTTTCTTTTATTGAATTCGACATTTGTTGAATCAAACTGGCATGCTGGCATTTTGACCAAGACTTAGAAACAAATCCTTTTCTAATACAAATACATAAAGTTGAATTATATAAATAAGAAATGAACTCCAAAACAGTTATTTTTATGTTAATTCTCTGTCCTAACTGTTGAATTATGTATGGTAATTCCTCAGACTACTTGCTTATCGTGATAATATATAAAAGATAGATAATTCTCTCTAAAACATTGCTGACATGAAGCAACAAAAATGCTTTTAAAATTTTCTTTTGCTATTGATTTATGGTTTAGAGTAATCTTTTCTTGTTGGTTTTTAAGAACAGATTAACTTTGATATCAAAATATATAAAGATATTCTATGCATTGAATCATCTTCATGTACAGAATTGATTGATTCTCTTATAGGTATTGGTGAATACTAAAAGAGAGGTAGAAATTGTCCATTAGAAAAATATTACAATCAGTATAAAGATAACTTGAGTCATGACTAAATAATTTCCTCTGATAATCAATAGAAAGAGAAAAACTAAGAAATGAAAGAGAATGAAACTAGTTTTTCCATAAGAAACTGCATAGTTAGAGCTTTAATAGTATCCTATTGTGCAATAATGGTCAAATACTTCTTACTATTATACATTAAAAACAAAAAAATAACTGTATATGTAGCAACAGTGCGTTTGATAATCATCAGTAGTACTATATATAATAACTATTATCATCATATTAGTTGTATAGCTAATGGTTTCATCTTGGTCTGTTTGTCTATCTGTATGTCTGCATCTCTCTCTCTCTCTCTCCCTCGCTCTCCCCCCCCCTCTCTCTCTCTCTCTCTCTGTTTACACACACACACACATTTGATTTTCATCTGGAATCACTGTTTATGATCTTATAATATTATATGAGTGTGGACATTTATGTGTACAAATGGTGACTCATCAACTCCAAATAAGCATATATCATTATCATTATCATTTGACAACAACAACAACAACATCATCATCATTATTTTATGTCTATTTTTCCATGCTGGCATGGTCTGGACAGGTCACATCAGTTGTTACAGTCCATAAGATCTTGTATACACTCAGCAGCAGTGAAAACTAACCGACCATGTTCTTGTGTGTATTTCATATTGTGGACAAGGCACTTTTTTACATACCATTAACACTAGAAAGATTGTTCTATTTAGAAACAGTAAAGATACAAAGAAAAGGGTAGTAAAGAATCCCCTCTGCACTATATCAGTTCTTATTCACTGCCACTAACGTCCTAGGCAGGCAGTTTGCAATGTGGTTTGCAGAGTCTACCTCTCTTATGTATTTCCAATATTTTAGCTTAGTTTTTATGGCTAGATGCCTTTCATGTCACCAACCACTTTATAGATTATACTAAATGCACCATGAAGGCGCACAGCTAAGTGGTTAGGCTGTTACACTCACAATCACTAGATCATGGGCTCAGTTCCCAGAGTGGGCAGCACGTTGTGTTCTTGAGCAAACCACTTCAATTCATGTTGCTCTAGTCCTCATATCAGTCAGTGAGGAATGTTAGCCTGCTCGCCTAGCCAGTGGAATGGTGTCATTTGAAACAATGCAAATGTGCATTGTGACCAGTGATGTGTAACGGCATCTGATAGCCTGGGCAGTCACGTATCACTAGGTGCACCATGCCACTGACACTAGAGAGGCTACCCCATGCATGGAGGCTTAATAAATCCTCTGTACTTTCTGTCAGTTCTTACACAGATTTGCTGCCCTCTGAGGTTAGTAACCTGTGATTTGGCTTGCAGAGTTCATGTCTTACTCGTAAATTTCTTCAACATAAGGATGCAGGCAAGCTTTAGTTACTAAATGATTTGAAGACAAGGTGATATGATGTGACTTGGAAAAATGTTTGTTTTTGTTATGTAGAGATATCATAGCTGACTTAGCATTAGACTGTCTCCACAGTGCTAAATAGTATATTGAGAAGTTCTCTCAGGAATTTTAGTAAGTAGTCACATTCAAATTGGTAGGGGTAGCTGATTTGTTATATCAACACATAGAAACTACAATATTTTATGTAAATCTATGTCTGAGTTTTGTGTTTCAGTAGTTTATTCTCTTAGATGTGTTAACTTTACTGAAGATTAAATATGAGCAGACATTTCTTAAAGAAGAGAGATATAGAATAGACAACTATTTAATTTAAGTTGATGATAAATGAGATGACAGAGGACCAAGAGAGATAACAGAGGACTGAGATATGTGGTGCATTGCTCTACTCAAGAAAACACTCACCATAACAAAATTGAGATCCTAAAATCAAGGTGCCACATAAAAAAGCATTGATGTGGTTTCCGGTGCCACATAAAAAGCACTGGTGATGGTATCATATAAAAAGCACTGTGATGGTGCCATGTTAAAGCACCCAGTATGCTCTGTAAAGTGGTTGGCATTAGGAAGGGCATCCAGCTGTAGAAACCATGCCAAAATAGGCTATGGAATTTGATGTGGCCCCTGAGAGGCTAAGTTTATGCATTGTTGAGTAGGCTCAAGGGAGATAGAGAATAATATAGTGAAAGATTGGAAGAAGAGAAATAAAAGAACAATATATTAAGGAGTATAGGAAAAAAACAAACTATAGTATTTGATTCAATAGAGGTTGGAGTTTACCCTCCATCCATGGCAAACTGGTTGAGACAGCTTAAAGAAATAATGTATTACTCATAGAACATATGAGCTCCCTTTCCTTGTACTTGTCTTACAAGACTTTGCCGTCCATGTATGGGCTTAGTTCCATTGCAAGCTTTGAGTTTCAGCATTGTCTATTAACAAAACACTTACTGATTATACAGTGACTCGCCAATTATACATTACCTCCCCATTTATACTGTCTCATTAATTATGCAGTGCATACAGTCATGATGTAACCTGACAAAAAGTTTGTCTCCATTATGTAGAGATATCCTTGCTGGCTTGGTGTCAGGCTGTCTCACACACCAAGGCTTTGTAATGCTTAAATTTATTTCCTTTCCTGTGATATACACTGCTGTGTATGAAAAAACATTGTTTTTAATTCATAAAGAAACATCAAAAGCACAAATATGCAAATTAAGCTATCCACCAAGGTGCTAGTCTAATTTTTGACTGCATTATATTGCAGCTAATGTGTTACGCTATTGATTGGGGATGGAAGCCAAGTATGTCTTTTCTGAAGAGTGGCTAACAATTCATAAGGAAACTCCTTCCATCTTTTTCCTTTATATCAATAGCATAGAACCTGTTTACATTCTTATTTAACCTACAGTGAGGTGGTTTATGTTGTGTTGTGCATAATATATGTATGCATATATCATTATTATCATCTTTTAACATCCATTTTCCATGATAGATATATATAAATATATATCTGTGTGTGTGTGTGCGTGCGCATGCATGCACACACACACACACACACACACACACACATTGCTGGGTAACAGTCCAGATATGCACACACAGGTATATTATAATGTATTTCTATGCATTAATTTAGTTTTCAGTATCTGTTTTATTTCTGGTTGTTTTGTCTTATATAAGTGAGGTTTATTTATATTAGCTTATATACAATAGCTGTCAGTTGTTGTCCTGTTATGTAAACCTCAGTCCATTCACATCATTACAAGTGAACCTCAAAGAAAAGACTCCAATAACAAACGAAATTTTATCTCAATATTATTATGATTTGCTTTGCAGCAAATCATTTGGATCGCTAATGCCTTTCTTTTACTGACATCTTTATTGCAGATAAATTTTGATGGATCAATTTGACTATTCTGAATATCATAGCATCTTGGCAAGAAGGCGCTATGACGTGAGTGTGTTAGACCAGCTACCATTGTCTATCATATTGATAATGATTTTGTTGTTTAGGGAAAGCAGGTGAAAAATGGGATTTTCATAAAAATATTTGGCATTTAAAGGATAATGTGAAACATAGGGTCAAGTTGTTGGGAAACGGTTGTACTGGAACTGGTTGTTTCTATGCTATTTTAATGAAGACAAGAAAATTGAGCCGTAAAGTCTACTTGCTACAATACAGCTATGGACATAATTGTAAATATATACACATACATTCACACACCTGCATATATATATATATATATATATATATATATATTTCGTATGTGTATTTCGTGTGCAAGATTCTTGATGTGGATACGTGTGTTTAATTGTATATATATATATATATATATATATATATACATATATACACATACACATTCAAACACATAATACATACGCATACATATGCATGCATAGGCACACACACACATACATACACACACACACACACACATCTACTATAGTCATCTACAGTATTCCTTTAGTTTAGTTGTATGCAGACTTTTTTAATATTAGTAGTTTTGCTTTATTCTAGTACTTACTATTGTCTAGTGATCTAAATTATTAAAAAGAAAGCTCTACGATGCAAAAGAACCTTCTAGTTCAGATATTCATAAAAAATTCATTCCTGCCTTTGAGCTCTCAGCCCTGGTCTCTGTAGTTCCAAGTTCAGTCCCACTGCACAGCACCTTGGACAAGTGTCTTCTACTATAACCTCAGTCTAAGGAATATCTTATAAGTGAATTTAGTAGATGGAAGCTGTGTGAAACCCCATCATGTGTGTGTGTGTGTGTGTGTGTCTTAGTGTCTGTGTTTGTCTCTCCATCACTGCCTGGCAATCAGTGTTGGTGTGTTTATGTCCTCGTAACTTAGCAGTTTGGCAAAAGAAACCAATAAAATAAGTACTAAGCTTAAAAAATAAGTGTTGGGGTCAATTCATTCGACTAAAACCCTTGAGGTGGTGCTTCAGTATAGCCACAGTTAAATGACTGAAACAAATAAAAGATAAAAGAATCACATACATACCAAACCTGTTGTATTACTGCTGCTAATTTGATATCTCATTTTTCTCATTTCAAATCCCACTGTCACTTACTCCCTTTATTGTTCTGGAATTGATAATCCAAGAACCAGAAATAAATGAAGGTCAACTCAACCATTTATCATTATCCTCACAAGCATGGACCTTTTTTCTCTATTTTTAGAAGCAATCTATATTATTTACTTATTTGTTTATCCATTTGGTTTAGAAATATGTTCCTATCATGAATGGAGATGTAATCATCTACCTGCTTCATTTCAATACTTGCTTTATCTCATTTTCCTCATTTTAAGCCTATCAGCCCTTCAAACTTCCCTTCTTTTCTCATTTCCTCCAAAATATCCTTTTATCATGTCTAAAGTGATGACTGTCTCCATTTCTCTTAAATTTGTGTTGAAATAGCCATATCTAAATTTCATTATTTAACATTTCAAAAGTTAATTAAACAATCCTTAGCGATAAAGCAAAAGATATTAGTGAAATATGAGGCTTAAATTATTTTGGATTTGCCATAAAATATGAAAATATTGATTTGCCTATTTAATAATAATCTTCAGTGTACTTTATGCATATGTACATACATACAAGAAAAGTTGCATAACAGAGAGTGCAGGGTAGAAATAATTATATAATGAGAATGTTTGTAGGGTTAAGAAGATTACTTTCTAACTACATAGTTTCACAATTGATCCCATTGCACAAAATCTTGGATAAATATTTTCCACCATCACATTGGGTTGACCAATAGCTTGTGATAGACAGAAACTATGCAGAAGATTATCTCATACATGAGATGAGTTTCAGCCACACATGAGCCTATACATAACATATATCCGGGTTGGCAATATAATCTCTACTAGTGGGACCCATGGATATTCCACAAAATGAAAACGATTAAGAGAAGCTATTTAAGAAGGAAAGGATGATCTGCATTTTAATTTTGCTAAGTTATTTCACTTCCAGTCACAATAATATATTATATAACTTTAAATTTCCCTCTACTAAGCATTTTTTATTTCTCTATTTCTCTCCACTGCTTCAACAAACTTTTTAACCATGTAATTCCCTTCTTCATATCTTTAACATTTCTCTCTTTCTCTTCACTTCTCACTAAATTTCTCTAACCACATGAGTGACAGCATAATGCATCAGCTGGCTATCTCACATTCTCTCTTCCTCTCACTCACTCTCACATTCCCTCTTCCTCTCTTTCACTACACCTCTTCCACCTCTCTAACAAACTAAAACATAAAATGTGAATAAACAGGTAGAAGAGAAATATAGATTTAGTTCAATAAAAAAATTCATTTCACTATCAACACACCACCAGCATCGTCACTAGAGTTTACAGTAACAAAGCTCATTTCATTTCAGTTCAGTTCAAATGTTTGTTTATATCAACTTTTTATTGCTGTCAATGTATCTCTACTATGACAATACAAATGCTCTCTGCCTGCCTCTCTCTCTCTCTCTCTCTCTCTCTCACACACACTATAACTACCTACCCTGTCCACCTCTCTCTATCTGCCTTTCTTTAACCTCACCACTAGAACATCACCCTCTGCTTAATATTGTATCTTAAACATATTTCTTTCTCTTTACCTTTCCTTCCCCACCTTATAGCTCGTTATTAACACTTCTCTTTACCTTTCCCTCCCCACCTTATAACTTATCGTTAACACTTTTCTTTCCCTCTTTTCTCTCACCATCTTTTTCTCTCACCATCTTTTTCTCTCACTCTCTGCCTCTCCCTTCGAATAACCACATGATGTACTTGACCTTACTGTATTATTATACTTCTCACTTCTTTCTTCTCTACTCCCATTCCTCCCTCTTTCTCCCATACTTTTACTCAACCTCTCATTCACTCCCCCTCTCTAACTACTAAAGTATAACGGATGAATGAACAAGCAGATTATTATACAGATATTATGACACTGAAAGTAGGCACAATATTCTCTCCCTGAAAAATCCAAAGAAAATGCTGTAGATAATGTGCTTTTTTCTCCTACTGTTATTATAACGACATCTGCTTCTCTGAACTTTACATTGATCTTTGCATCTCTGGAGTTGCTGATGGCGTTCTTTCTCTACCTTAACCCAATAGATATCTTTTAACATGTTTGCGTGTGTGCACACATATGCACATGTACATATGCATACATGTTTATGTATAATAAAGAACAACATACACAAAAACACAACAGTCAGCATGTGCATGTTGTGCTCCTTTATGTTCCATAACCTAGTAGTTTGACAGATTAATATCAATGAAAGAAGGATCAGGTTCAAATAGATATCAGAGTGTGTATAATCAGGTACAACTCTTAAATTTGATTCCCCATCATTGCTGCATTCCAATGACTGAAACTAGTAAAAGAAGAAAAAAATAAAAGAACTGAAAGTTGTGTGTTTGATAAATGACTTCAAATTAATTGCATGTTAAAACTGAAACGTTATGTCATCAAAGCCACACAGTAACTGCTTGAAATACACAAATGCCATTATATTTAGTTTTTTTTTTTTTAGGTGTGGCTGTGTGGTAAGAAGTTTGCCTATCTTTTAGGTTCAGTCCCACTGCATGGCACCTTAGGCAATTATCTTCTACTATAGCCTCAGGCTGACCAAAACCTTGTGAGTGGATTTGGTAGACAGAAACCAAAAGAAGCCGATTGTATACATGTATATGCGTGTGTGTCTGTGTCTGTCTGTCTGTCTGTCTGTCTGACACATCCTCTTGACAATTGGTGTTGGTGTGTTTACATCCCCATAACCTAGTGATTTGGCAAAAGAGACTGACAGAATCGGTACCTGGCTTGAAAAAATATAAGTACTGGGATCAATTTGTTTGACGAAAATTCTTTAACGTAGTGCCCCAGCATGGCCACAGACTAGTGATTGAAGCAAGTAAAAGATAAAGAATATGTGAGGTTAGATGACCTAATGGTTAAGATGTTACACTTCATTTCACATTGCTCTGCAATCCCTGCAACATCTGATGTTTGGTATACTATGTACCAGTAAAGGCAATGTCAGTTTGATGGAAGGAGTGAGTTCGTGTACAGCAAAAACATTTGACCACTATAAACAAATCATCAGTGTAGGTTGTATAGCAAGAAATTGTGAAATCATCTTTCTCAAACTTTGGAGATGACCAACATATACTATAAACTATAAGTACAATATAACCAAATGGCTAAGAAGTTTGATCCCACTGTGTGGCTGTGAAGTTTGAGCCTTTGGTCAATCTGCACCTTGTGTGTGAATTTAAGTAGATGGAAACTGTATAGGAATCTGTTGAATGAATTGCGCTTCTAATTTAAAAAGTGCAGACTGACGTGCTGATTCTGCTTAAGAATTATTTTAAGGATTCACATACTCAGCCACTTGCATGTTGATTCAGTTGATTGAGCAATTGAATCCTTGTCGCTAAACAATGGAGACCACCACAACTGTTATAGATTGTCAAAAAATATGCAATGAAATTTAGTCAGTATCTAGATCAGGGATCTGTAACAATATTTTTGAAGATTTTATAGCATTAAGGTAGTGCTCCAGCATGGTTGCAATCAAATGACTGAAACATGTGAAAGAATGAAATATAATATTTCACAAAATAAAAGAAAAATGAATATAAGAACTTACAGCTACAGGACTCTCTCAGTGTGTCTTTCTCTCTCTCTACCAGTCTTTCCCCCCCCCCTCTCTCTCTCTCTATCTATCTATCTATCTCTCTACCGACCAATCTTTTCTTTCTCTCTTTCTCAGTCAAGACGAGATTGTATGTTCCATTATACATAGAGCAATACTGCACGGTAGTGAATCATAGGTATTGAATGCAGAGGCAGGAGAGATGTGAAGCATGCATGCTTCACTGGATGTGTAATGTTAGTGTGCATGAATGCTGAAGCACAAATGAACTGAGAGAAAAACTGGGTATAAAAGGAATCAAATGTGGTACACAAGAGAGAAGTCTGTGTTTGTGCATTCATGTGCAAAAGCAAGAAACTCAGAGTAGTGATGGAGTGAATCATCAGCTTCAGACAAATATATGCTTGTATGTATGAGTGTGAGTATGTGTGTGTGTATATCATCATCATCATTTTAACGAAGCTTATTGAAGTAGATTTTCTATGACCAGATGTTGGATGCTCTTCCTGTCACCAACCCCAACTCATTTCCAAGTAAGATAATGCTTCATGGCCAGACATGTTTTTTTCACAGAATATTAGAAATGAATGACCCTTTTTGTATAACAATGACACTCGTATACAATTATCACGTGATGTCAAGACAAGGAAACACAAATATCACACATACATATCATCATCATCATTTAACGTCCTTTTTCCATGCTGGCATGGATTGGACGGCTGGACAGGAACTGGCAAGGCCAGGGGTTGCACCAGGTTCCATAGTCTGTTTTAACTTGTTTTTTACAACTGGATGCCTTTCCTAATGCCAACTATTCCACAGAGTGTACTGTGTGCTCTCTTTCTCTCTCTTTCTCTCTCTCTCTCTCTCTCTCTCTCTATATATATATATATATATATATATACATGCACACATACTGGGCTTCTTTCAATTTCCATCTACCAAATCCACTCACAAGGCTTTTGTTGGCCCAGGGTTATAGTAGGAGACACCCTCCTAAGGTTTCACACTGTGAGACTGAACCTAAAACCTCGTGGTTTGAAAACAAAGAAAACATAGCCATATTATGTCATACGTGTTTGTGTGTGTAAAGACTAAAACTAAATATATTTAAAAACAACTCACAAAAAGCAAAGTACAATAAGTTATTAGCCTAAAACTGAAAACAAGACTAGAGTGTCTTAATGTTTGACAGGATCCAATTAGCTGAATGACTGTGTTGAGCTCCAGTGTCTGCTTTGGCATGATTTCTACAGCTGGCATTTCCTAACACCAACCACTTTACAGAGTGTACAGTGTGCATTTTTCAGGGTACCAACACTAGTAAGATTGCCAAATAACTTGTGAGACAAAGAAACAAAAAGCACCCTTAACTGTGTGAGGGTACTGTAGAGAAAGAGTTGACTTTATGCTAGAAGTTGAGAAGCTACCTCTTCTATATATTGAACAGAACCATTTCCCTGAAGGGATTAGTAATTTGTCTTCTTTCCTGCTCACTAGTACTTTGGTCTTTACTAAATTAACTCTAAGGACAGCCAGTCTTAAATTCTTCAGTTATGGCCTGCAGAACTATGATAAACAAGAGGGGGCTGAAAACCAATCCAAGATGTACTTCTACCTGCATACTAAATTCATCAGTGTATTCAATATCAATTTTTGCTTTACTGACAGCATCCCTAAACATAACTTGGATGGCTCTCACCAATCACTCATCTTCTTCTAGCTTTCATATTGACCACCAGATGAGTGACCAGTTATATGCCATAATCAGAAATATACTACACAACAAGATATATATATATATATAAAGTCATAAATGACAGAGAAATAGTTTGATGAAATTTTATCTAACAATAAGAAACACTTAATATCACGAAAAATTGTCTCATAACTTAAAAACGTGTAAATAATTTATATTATTATATTTAATAACAAGAGCACTCAGAGAGCACAAACCTCTGCCAAAACAACACCAACATCCTCTCAACAATTAGCCAGAGATGATTTTTAAAATGAGAATATTTGAAATAAACTCAACTGTTCTCACAAACGAGAATACTAAAAATGAGCCCAACCACTCTCAAAAATTAAGTATAAAAGACCTGAAAAATAATCCAGAATCCTTGTCTGGTACTGGATCGATCCCAAAAATCTAATCAGTTCATGCCAGCCACGAGGCCAAACATCCTTGCAAGTTTCAACTGAATCCATTCAGTGGTTCTTGAGATATCTCGTCCACGGACAAACAAACAAATGAATTAACACAACTGAAAACAATACCTCCACTTTTGCTAAGGTGGAGGTAATAAATAAATAAATTACATGTCTGCATTAATACAAAATACAAAACATCCTTCAAAATAAAGCAGAATTTAAGCTACATCCTCAGGTGAAAGAAAGTCTATGTTAAATACTAAATTCTTGGCGTAATGTTATTGTCATGATATTAGAATTTTTTTATTTTTAGATAAAATTTCTGTCATTTATAACTTACTGATTTTTCTTGTATTGTACTGTATATTCCATATGTTTTATAGAATCGTACATTAAGGAGCTTTCTTTATGAGTACTACCAGATTACTTGAACCCATATATTATGACACATATGTATGTATATATGTATGTATGTATGTATGTATGTATGTACGTACATACATACGTACGTTTGTGTGTGTAACATGATGTGATACAGAACAATACATACTTTTTTGTTCCTCACATTTTTTTTTTATACCTTTAAACTTCCTTCTGTCAACCTAACTTTCTGAAAAAGAGCTTAAACTTAAAACAGCAAAAATATTTCCACCTTTTTAATTCTTCATTCAACATCAAACTACTAATTACACTTTTTCACTGTATATTCTGTGTTGTAATTTTCATAAAGTTTGAACACACATACAGACACCCAAACATACACACATACGTATGTATATGTGTAAGTATGGAGTGAGGAAAAATATACATTTATATGCATACATATGTATGTATGTATGTATGTATGTATGTATGTATGTATGTATGTATGTATGAATGAATGTATTTATATGTAGGAAGTGAGAAAAAACATATATCTATATACATGCATACATATATATATATATGTGTGTGTGTGTATGTGTGTGTACACACACACACACATACACACACACACATACATATGTATATATATATATATATATAATATAATATAGGATAAATTCTTTATAAGAATTTATCAAGTAGTCAGCGTGAAAAAACCTCAAAATGAAAAAAAAACGAAAAATTTCGTAATGAAAAAATTCATCATTTCTTCATAAATATATATATATATATATATATATATATATATATATATATATATATATTTGTGGTTATGTGAGGTAGATAGGGGTGATATTTTTGTATACTTTTGAGTTCGTATATACCTGGTTATCAATCTTTGTTAAAACAAACAAACAAGAATAATAGTAAAAAATAGATTAATCAAATTTGTATTTGGAGATATTTCAACACTCACTTTTTCACCCTTTTTTTTTAAATTCAATTTTTTTGCTAATTCTAAGAATAATTCTTGCTTTTTATTTCTGAAACACCAAAATAAGAAATAATTGATTAATTACCACCATAAAATCCATGCCTAAACCTTGGTAACTAATTTATGTAACAATTATTTTTTAACTAAATATACACTAAGCAAAGAGATTTCGCTGATGTTATTCATATTATTTTTGTGAATGATGTTTTTATTAGACAGAGCTTGAGAAAGAGATTGTTGAAAATGTTCAAAGCTCCACCCACTCCCTGGATACAGAATGAATATACGTAGAACATGATTTCCATAAATTCTGTCTTGAAAATAAATATTTCATCATTGATTTTCCTGTCAAAAAAATGTATCTACTATTAATGACGATGATGATAATAAAAGCAAGAATAATATAATTAATTGTTATAATAATGATTTCTCTTACTTGGCACAATAGTGTCGGATACATACTCTCTATATATATATATGTGTGTGTGCGCGTGTGTGTGTGTGTGTGTGTATAGAGAGAGAGAAAGAGAGAGAGTGAGACAGAGAGAGAAAGACACATACACACATGCATACATACCATCTATCTACTTTAACTGCTTACCTACCCATTTACATACTGTACATAGACATGTACGTACAGTTTGTGTGAAATTCAGTTCAAATAATTTGGTGTTATAACTATATCATCATTATCACCATCACCATTACCATCATCACCATCATCATCATTTTCACCCTTTAACATCTAGCATGGAACATGGATGTTAAAGGATAATGATGGTATATATGTAAATATGTGGTTATATATATGTGTGTGTGTGTGTGTGTGTGTGTGTGTGTGTATTTATATATATATATATATATATATATATATATATATATATATATATATATATATATATATATATATATATATATGTATGTATGTATGTATGTATGTATGTATGTATATTAATTGAGTGAAAAAGAGAAAGAATGATGAGATGAGATTATTACAGTATAAATACTGAGACTGGTGAGGTTTTTCACAGAATCAATTATGAATAACTCTGCATAGAAAACAATTTACAAATGAAATGAAATTAGTCATTCCAATCAGGAGATTGCTACCAAAGACCAGTCAAGAAACTTCACAGATCTAAGATTACTCTTATTCCCAAGAGCAAAGGCTTTCTTGCAATTGTGTTCTCAGCCTACAGGTGCATGACAAAAGTAGGTTCATTCACATGGCCTATTCTTATCATTCATCCATCTTTCAGCAAATTTGCTGGTTGTCAGCACCTTGCTCTGTACCCCTGCCACCCTTTCCAAATGAAACTTGAAGAAGTTGAGAGTTTGGTCAAAGAGGAAAGTGTCTGTTCTTAGTTTGCTTCAATTTTACGTACTCTACTAATACCTTTGTCAAAACCATCAAGCAGAGGAAATTTTCTTGGCCTTCCAGATTATCCATTTAGCATTCAGATTACTCTGTTAGATGTAATGCATATTTATTCATTATCTTGTAACTTCAAGATATTGATGATGTAATTGTTTATCTTTAGAATCACATTGTAGGATATGAGTGAGAGGCTGGATCTGGCCAGTCTGAACATAAAATAGGTAGAATATTTAGGCCATATCTGGCTGGTTTAAATACTAAAGGGTTAAAGAATGCAATTGGACAAACCTTATAGTGGACTAGAGTAAAAGTCTGATCTACCCTACACCAGACAAAAGTTATTTGGTGGAACTCCACAAGTCAGCAATGCTCTGAATGTATGCAAAATGTTTTCATTATTTTGCACTCATCGTGGACAGGCATGGCTAACAGTATTCCTTCAATAGAGATTAGGCCAATTTTTTTTGGTGTATGGTTACAGATTTCACTGCTGTTATTGTTTACATCTTTGTGGGTATTTCTTCCGTTGTTTTTGCTGTGATTGTTGTTTTGTTCATAGGTTTTACTTATATTGGTTTTATTTTTGTGGTCGTGGGCTTAGTTCTTGTCATTGTTTTGGTGGATTAGTTTACAGGTTTTCCAATGTTTCATCAAACCATTTGGCTTTCAGCATTAAGTGACTGTTGTTTTGGGAGGATTTTTCCTTCCTCTTTTTTGCCTTACCATGAGGACTTTTTTATCATGGTCCCTTCTGCTCATCTTTGTCATTTGACAGAGTGTCAGTGGGAGACAAGTCAGAAGTAGAGAAGAGCAACATCATCATCATCATCATCCATTAACATTCATTGTCCATGCTGGCATGGGTTGGATAGTTTGACCACAGCTGGCAAGCAGGAGAGCTGCACCAGGTTCCAGTTTGATTTAGCTTGATGACCTTCTTAATGCCTCTGGATGCCCTTCCTAATGCATCTGGATGCCCTTCCTAATGCCAACCACTTTACAGAGTGTACTTATGCATATTTCTATGTCATTTTTGTCTGTATAATTTGAGTTCATGTTTTTTTTTTATATTTGTGTTGTTTGTGTTTTTATTTCTATTTATGGAGAGTTGATGTTTATGGGATGTCCTGTTACTTGATGGTGATACTGACTGATGTCAACAGTCCCTCATAATGTTGTTGTGGTACTTGTGGTCATTACTGTAATTGCTGCTTCTGCTGATGTTATTGTTGTGGCTGCAGTACAAATTCATGTTGTCTTTGTTTCTATTGTAAGCAGGCAACCTTCAGATGGTTGGTGCTGCCACATGAACCTTCAACTCTCCACCATAATATACAGTTATACTGTTGGTTGGGAGGCCTATGTATATGTGGCTCTTTCTACTGATTAGCCCTAGACTGCCATACACTGGTACATTGCCATTTTCATAATCTTCTCTTCCAAGAGTCTTGTCTCTCCATATGAGTCTTTTGGTTTTTATCAGATCTGACCAATTGTTTTTCAGAGGAACCTGTTCAACTCTTCTTTTCATTTGTGGAGGAGCCAACCTTGGATCCAGTACTAATGTAGTAACTGCTGTTCATGCTGATGCTGCTACTGCTGTTGCTACCGCTTACTATGGTAGATATAGGGGTGATATTGAAAATGTTGGTGTTAGATGAAATTGCACTTTCCACTCCTTCTGGCTTCTCTACAATCTGTAGCCAAGAACCTTGTTTCTACTGATGATGGTGGCAGTGGTAGTGAAGATGCATTTATTACTGTTGTTGTTGGTATTGGATGTATTATTATTGTTATTATTTTTACAACCATTTTGAGGGGTAATGATTTTCCTCATTGAACTTTGAACTGGAGGGGGTAAATCATTAATAGTGAGAATGGATGGGAGGTCCTCATTTACTTCTTTATGTAACTGTTGGCCTATC
The DNA here is from genome assembly GCF_001194135.2 of Octopus bimaculoides. Taxonomy (NCBI): domain Eukaryota; kingdom Metazoa; phylum Mollusca; class Cephalopoda; order Octopoda; family Octopodidae; genus Octopus; species Octopus bimaculoides. Next base: position 93,971,984 of record NC_068983.1, read on the forward strand.
ATATCCTTCTATCTGTTAGGTGATACTACTTTGTGAAATTATTATTTAGAAACATTTGTAATTGGTTGTTGTTTTTCATTTGTTTGGTTGTTTGTTTTGTTTTATTATGATTATTATGACCCCACCCCGCCCCCATATGGTCCTAACAAAATGGAATGACTGGTCTTTGTTTATAGTCATATCAACAACAAAATAATACAAAACTCTTAATAGCGAAATGAACAATAATTCTTTACAAATATACAAAATGAAGTGAGACACAACTAACAATAACGGTAAAAAGTAATGATGATGCTGATTGCCAACATTGGTGTAAGTCCACACATCTTGGGGGAGGGTATAACCATCACCAATGACTTTGAATAGAAACAATATGTAAATTTTGTTATATATTTCCTACCTTTCTCCCACTTTCCCACCTGCCCTGTCTCTGTTCTCTGTCCCTCTCTGTACATCTCTCTCTCTCTCTCTCTCTCTCTCTCTCTCTCTCCCCAACAAATAAAAGAATATATTTTACTAAAGAAATCTTTGAATATTAAAGTGTAATTAAATTATGTATAAGCATTCATAATATAAACAAAAATCAATAATCAGGCATGTACACACTCACACACACACACACATTCATACATATATAAATACATATGTACACACATTCACATTTGCAAAACATAAGAAAAACTTACATATACATTTATACATCATAACACATATTCATATTATTATTTTACAAACATTCCACCCTACAAGACATTCTCTTCATCTGTTGATAACTAGAAATCACACTAGTTTCAGCACCTTCTCATATTATCAGCTTTAATACCACCAGTGAACGTGCAAGTTCTTTTGGCCTACATCATAGACTACATTTTTCATGGATAAGCAGCAACTACTTAACAATTGCTTAGTTTTATTTCTTACTGAGCATTTATTCTTTGTCCTTAGCTTTGGTCTTCTTTCCATATGCCATATTCATGCTGGAACATTCTTCACTTCCTTCTGCAGTTAGCAAATCACTGCGCTCTACTATCTCTCCCAAGTCCAGTGCTAAGTTGGATATTATGGATCTAGCTACAAATCCATAACATCCTACCTCTACAGGAAGTATCACATTGTGCTATCTCTATGCATCACATGACTTCCTGAGTTTCTTGTATTTTAAGCTCCTATTTTCATGCGTCTCCTCCCATATCACCTTCCTAAAATGATATAGTTCCTCCAATTAGGATTTTTTCTCTTTTATTAGGCCTGACTGTACAATAAAGTCTGAAGGGAAGTACTGCTTTATAAACTCAGTGTGTATGTGTGTGAGTTGTGTATATGTATGTAAATGTGTGTGAGTGTGTATATGTAAATATAGAGATAGACAAATGGACAGACAGATAAAACTCTCAGGTGACTTTAGTATAACTTGTCAAGTTTGTCTTAAGGCTTACAAAGTCTAGACAGGTTTTTCTACTCATTCATTCAGATACATATATCCATGGCCTTATACATACATACATACATACATACATACATTGGGTCATCCCATAAATAATATGGTTTTTTCATACTTCTTTTATTTTTCAAAGTTAAGATAAACAAAGTTCTTTTTTAATCTAAAATACACTCATCATTTTCTACAACGCTTTTCCATCTATCTGGTAGACTTCCAAGGCCCTTCTTCCAAAATTCACTTGTCCGTGATGAAAAATACTCCCCCAGTACTGTTCTGACTTCGTCTACAGAATTCATATTTTTTTTCATCAAAATGATTTTGAAGACTGCAAGATAAATGATAATCAGATAGGGCAATATTGGGTGAATATGGTGGGTGAAGCATCATTTCCCATTCAAACTGCTCTGGTCTTTGGAATGTCATCCTTGTTGTATGTGGCCTGGCATTATCCTGATGGAAGAACACTTTTCATTTTGAAACCAAAGATGGTCATTTTTCTTCTAGCAATGACTTGAAAGGTTGAATGACCAAATCCAAGCTTCTCTGTTAATTCCTCAACAGTTACAATGGGATTTTGTTCCACCTGGGTTTGCAGGACATCTTCGTCAAGCTCTACTGATCTTCCAGGATGAGGCTCATCTTCTAGGCTGTAGTTTCGAGCTCAGAATTTCTGGAACCAACATTGACACTGGCTTATGCTTATTGTCCAATCCCCATATACTGCATTAATATTCCTTGCACTTTCTGCTGTGTTATTGCTTTTATTGAACTCATAAAGCAAAATATGGCGAATATGCTCTTTTGTCACTTCCAATATAGCTTTGAAACAAATAACTGTTAAAATCAAACTGCACTCTTCAAAACTTGCACTAAGAATAAGTACAAGGTAAAATTACAACCTGCTTTTATAGCAAGTTGATGCAGGTAGTTTATCCTTTCCCCCTCCGACTTTTAGTTCATGCAATTGAAAAAAATCACATTATTCATGGGATGACCCAATACACACAAACACACACACACACACACACACATGTATACATGTATGTAATTATCATTATTATTATTATTATTATTATTATTATTATTATTATTATTATTATTATTATTTGATGAAAACTCACAGCTTATTTTGCTGGGTATCATGAAAAGTGTCAGCTGTCCACAGCCAGCAGACACTTGTTTACTGGTCATGCTTCAAGAACTCTGCAAAGAATTCTTGCAGTTCCAAGCAATGCTGATCTTTGTAGGTGTTCTACTTTTACATTTGTACCAATCTTTTTATGCCATGTTGGTGGTTGATGATTGATACTTCCAAGTGTGCCAATTACTACAGAAACACATCATGACTTTGTCTTTGGAGTTTCTAATAAAACACCTGGACACTGCTTTGCTAATTAGTCATTTTTGCCAGTTAATTTTTTATGCAGTTTTTAATCTTGTTTAAAAACACCAACACTATATATAATCATCATCATCATTTGGCATCTGCTTTCCATGATGGCATTGGTTAGATGGTTTGACTGGAACCAGTAGCTGGAGGGCTGCACCAAGTTCCAGTCTGGTTTGGCATGGTTTCTATGGCTGGATGCCCTTCCTAATGTCAATTATTCCAAGAGAGTAATAGGTGCTTTTTACATGCCACTAGCACGGGTGCTTTTATGTGCCACCAGCACAGGTGCCTGTTACATGACACCAACATCAGCCAATTTTACTTGGCCTGATGAGTTTTCTCAAGCACAGCATATAGCCAAAGGTCTCAGTCACTTGTCATCACCTCTGTGAGGCCCAAACATTCGAAGATCATGCTTCACCACCTATATATCACTGTCATCATCATCATCATCATCATCATTTTCCTTGCTTGCATGGCAATGCAAGAATGGAATTCATTGAGGCAGATTTTCTATGGCCACATACCTTTCTTGTCACCATCCCTCACTTGACATGTCTGTATGGAAGACTGGAAATGTACAGTGCTTCCTGTATGGTGGTGGTTCCATATTTTAACTATGATGTGATGTTAAGACAAGAAGACATGAACACACGTACATGCACACATAGTCACAGACCAAATTTGTGACTGGTGCAAAGTTCCAGCCAAACCTATGATATATGATGGTGGAACAGTGAAGTAGGCAGTGTTATAAGAGCAAAGAAACAGGTATGGAAGGTCTAGAAGAGTGTGGGGTAGCAAAGAACTATACTGAGTTTCTAGAAGAGAAACTATGTGATAGATATATCTAGCTAGGGGAGAAGCAGAAAAGAAAAGTTTACCAAATGTTCTGCAGTGCGAGGGCCAGAGACATGAGGTGTTCCAGATTGCGAGGGTGGTGGTCAGAGAAAATCGTGTTCAAATGGATAATGATACACTTGCATTTAGTGACCCTGAAAAGAAAGAAGCATGGAAATGTCACTATGAAAGACTGCTAAATGTGGAGAATGCCTCAAAAAAGAGAGTCTTCATAATACGGACCCAATAGAGGGACCAGCTACTGAGTTGACAGCTGCATAATAGATACAGCAATTAAGGATATGAGGACAAGGAAAGCCCCTGGTCCATCAGGAATTACTGTCAAGAAGCTTAAAAATTTGGTGGAATGTGATATGACCTATTCACCCATATAGTTAATCAAGTCATCCAGGAAGTTCATACCCAATAACTGGTGTAGTGGCATCATAATCGATTACTGCAAAAGTAAAGGAGATACCATAGACAGAAGTAATTGCAGAGGTATGAAATTGTTGGACCTTGTCATGAAAATTACAGAAAGGGTCATAGCTCAAATAATTAGGAAGTGAGTTAACCTAGATGATATGAAGTTTAGTTTTTTGCCAGGGAGAAGTGCTAGCTAAAAATAAACCACTCACTTGGCATTTGTTGAAATGGAGAAAGCCTTTGACAGGATCCCTCACTCTCTCATATGGTGGTAGCTGTAGAAGCTGGGGGTAGATGAGTGGCTGGTGAGAGCCATCCCAGCTATGCACAAGAATGCTGTTTGTAATGTGAAAGTCAGCAATGAGTATAATAACAAATTTAGTGTGCAGGTAGGAGTTCACCAAAGCTCAGTTCTCTTGTTTATCATAGTCCTCTAGGCCATAACAGAGGGATTTAAAACTGGTTGCCCATGGGAGCTTCTCTATGCTGATGACCTTGTTCTTATAGCTAAATCCAGAGTAGAATTAGAAAAGAAATTTCAGGTATGGAAGCAATGATCTTAAAGTTAATTTAGCAAAGACCAAAGTACTTGTGAGCAGAATAACATAGACAAATACAGGTATATCAAATACCATACAACCTAAATTCTTGACTTATTAAAATTATCTCCACCTCTAGAGGATATATCACAATTTCCAAATGGTATCTGAGAACCACTCCATATGAGAAGGGGAGATAAGCTCAGGAATGAAGAATTTCTCCAAAGTTGACACACCATTAACCCTTTAGCATTCAGATTATTCTGTCAAAGGTAATACTTATTTATTAGCTTTGTTTTGAATTAATGATGCATTATTTCATAGCTCCAAGATTTCAATGATGTGACTGTTTTATTCTTAGAATGACATTGTAGGGTAGGTGAGTAAGGCTGGATCATTTTGGCCAGATATGGTCAGTTTAAATTCTAAAAGGTTAAGGAAAAGAATAGGCTTATTGTCTGCAGATAAAAGGACAATTGTAAGAGAAGGCAGTACCTATAGGTTTGTGAGTATGACATTAGGGAAATTGCTGTAACAGGATATAGAATTAGTTTTAATATCATGTAGAATATTCCTATTGTTTTATTTCCTCTATTTTGATAGAGATTAAAAATTATATTTCGTTGTTTCTGTGATTTTATAAATATATTTTTTTTAAAAATAAAGCAACCAAATATTATGGTATAAATATTAAATTTTAATAAAGATGTTTAAAGAAATATTTTGCATGTAATCATTGTAATTCGCATCATGATAGTCATTAGAGTAATAACCATTTTAATTTGTTTTTGTTTTTCTAAATTTTTTGTTGTTGCTTTCCCATCCAAATTAAAATTATGATCCCATTAATTAGTCATCCTTGTACAGAATTTCATCATCGTTTTACCATAACTCATTGATTTCTGCACAAGTTAAGAAAACACAACACGGAAACCATATTCAATCTTTTCATCCAACCATTCTCACAACTCTCCTCTATCTTTCATTATCTCTCTTTCCTCCCCTCTCTCTCTACAAATATATATATATATATATTTATATATATATATATATATGTATGTATGTATATATATTCCTATCTATTACTCTCGCTCTTTCTCTCTTTTTCATTCACTCCATTTGTCTCACTGTTCCTTTGTTTTCTTATTCTTTCTTTCTCTCTTCCACTTAATCTCCCAGGATCTCTCTCCCTCTTTCCCTTAGAATATCTCTTTCTGTTTCCTCTCTCAATCACTCCCCCTCTCACTGTCTCTGTCTGTCTGTCTGTCTCTCTCTCTCTCTCTCTCTCTCTCTTTCTCTCTCTCTCTCTCATGGAAATAAAGTCAAATTTTAACATTTTAAAAATTAGTTTGCTAATGATAGCTACTTGATTATGTATTTCTGTTTTAATTAATTAATTAGATTCTTTTTGGATATCTCTAAATTTAACAGTGAATGACCAATGTAAGGATTTCTACATATTTCCATGGTGTGTATATGTATATATATATATATATATATATATATATATATATATATACATATATATATATATATCTTATAGGCTCTGACGTGGATGAGTCGATATAGAGACCACTTTATAACCAAGGTGTTTTAGATTGTATCCCACTGAGTGGTACCTTGAGCAACTGTCCTCTTCTATACCTTTAGGCTCACCAATGCCTTGCAATTAAAACTTGTAGACAGAAACTGCATAGAAGCCTGCCATATATATATACATGTGTGTGTTTGTGTGTGAAAGTGTTTACAATAGGAGAAGGAAGAGGCTCTTTCCCATCAGTAGGACAGAATTCATTGAGGCAGACTTTCTATGGCCAGATGCCCTTTCCATTGCCAGTTCTCACCTGTTCCCAAGTAAGGTAATATTTTCCATGCCTGGGCATGTTTTCATGGAAGATTAGAAACAATGGACAATGCTTATATGACTGTGATACTTGATTACAACTTTCACATGATGTCAGCACACACACACACGCTTTTTTTTTCAGTTTCCATCTCCCAAATCCATTCACAAGGCTTTAGTCAACCCAAGGTTATCTCCCATCCCATTAATTTATTGTTCTTGTTCCAAGTCCACCATTGACCATCATAGCTCAGGGGTTCTAGGGTAGCTTGTTGACTGTCCCGCATTTCACAATGGAAATTTCTCTGGACTACCTCATACAGGTGAAATTATGGTTCCCAGATAATTGAACTGGATTACCAATATATTGTTAGTTATAGGACAATGAATAGTCAATCATCTTCTGATGATGACATTTTTCATGTGTGTGTGTGTGTGTGTGTGTGTGAAGACATGTCACTGATAACATTTTTTATAAGTAGCTCTAAGTTGCTTCCTATATGTCTAGAATGGACATAACTAGCCACTCTTAAAGTTAAGCTGTTCTAAGATTCATTCTACAGAGCAAAACATAACAGAGTTTGTGTACATAGTTAGGCTGAATGTATGTTTACAGAAGGAATAGAAATCAAATTATGTCATTGGAATTGTATATAATGTACAGATATTACACAAACATTCTGTTTCTATTATTTAAGAATCATACTAATGTCTCACACAATAGTCTTCATTTTCTGTTACAGACTATACATTTGAAATATCACAGTGAAGCTTGATTAGGTAGTAGCCATCATTGCTGTTGCTGTTTAGTTTCTGGTTGGCACTCACCAAACTGAATTATGATCAAATGGGTTCCAATCGGAGCCCTCCAGTCTTTTTTACTAGAAATAGAGCAAGAGGATCACATAATAATTTGACTCCTTCCTTTTCTAAGTGAGATGTAATTTGAGAGAAATTCTGACTAATTCTATGTGGTCAGATGACCACATAAGGGTTTCTTTGTTGGCTTATGATCAAGGGGTATAACCATATGGTAAAATATATTAAATTTGGAGTGAAAATACGGTATAGAAATGAAGTTACAGAATGATTTGTTATGAAGGTGTTAAATATTCCATTCAATACAAGGTAAAATTGCAATGGCAAGAATAAGGTTTGGGGTTATACCAGGGTGAGGAACTACAGATGCTATCAGTTCTGGTGGGATTATTGTAAAAGAAGTACTTAAGAAAGAACAAAAACTTATATTGGCATATATTGGCCATTAGCAGGTCTCCCTGCCCACCCTCAATCCTAACTTCATCATGTTCTGTAATCTAGTGAGCAATAAGGAATGAATAAATTTTCAAATATGTTCTTCCCATGAATGCAGAAGCTAAAATTAGGCTAATTTTAACAGCGGACTCCAATGAGTTCTTGCTATTATGTGTGGGATAAGAGAGAATGTGTAATATTCTCTTTGTCAGTGTTTCAGATAATAAAATCCTCATTGAGAACTTGTGATGTTATATGATTATGTTACATTAAATATGAAGAATCTTAAACATAAAAATAATACCAGTGACGTGTTTAATGATAATAAAATTATCAATGAGGAAGATTAAAATCACCAAATGAAAGATTAAAGCATTGTATATTTCTGTCAGGGAACTCATTCCAAAAAGTTCTTGAGTTAATGTACAATCAATTGTTTAATTAAATTAAAAAGCATTCTAAAAGTTGCTAAAAAGCATTCTTCATTTCTAAAAGTTGTGAAAATGGATACAGAAATAAAAGATCATGGAAGAACATTATTAGTTTTTCTTTATCATCATCTTCTCCTCTTTTCTCTTCCATCTTCTGTGGTTCACACAAACATCTAGGAAAATCAATAAACTATTTTGCCAATAATATTTGGTCAGTTCCACTTTACATGTTTGGTTGATAGGAATACTGCAGCTTAGAAGCAATTAACACCAAAATAGAAATGCAAAATTATCTGAAAGAATAAATTAGGAAAAGAATTCTACTTTCTGAGAATAAGTGAAATATTTCCCACATTATAGGTAGCTGGAATTTCAACATGAGTCTTTAAGATTTCAATTAACTTACCATTTTTTTTTTTTTTATATATATATTTTCTACTGGTCTGCATTCACATCATCAACATTAACCATATCTTTCTGATTATTCCCATCATGCCATCTAAGTGATGTTTTCTACTTCTCATTGTCTTTAATAAAATATTGTTTATTTTTGAAATATCAATGAGCCAGATAGAAATCTCTATCAATATTTCTTACCCTCTCTATCTATCAATCTATTAATCTAGCCACCTATTTTTCTGTCTGTCTGCCTATGTCTGTCTTTCATCCTTTTTATAGATGCATGCATCAATCTATTAGGAATCAGGTGATTCTGGGACTAAGACTTTAAATATTTTTCCTAATACCAGTTTAAATGAGTTTGAACTTATCATCTACAAGTCATATAACAATTCTACTAATTTCTAGTCCCTATATTTTAGAGACTATACTACTGAAATATCATTTCGTTGCCTACATATTTTATTTTCAAAAATTCCAGTATATTGTTTTAATCTCTCAGACTCACTTCATCCTATATCCATTACTTGATGTTGCTTAATAACAAATGCTTTCTGTAGTTGGCTTTCGTCAATAGTAATCTCCCCATTGTAATGAAATGTTTGATTAGGAAAATTACTTTTGTTAATCTGTGTTCCTTTAATAATTGATGTTACATGATAGCTAGGTTCTCTTCATGAGTAACATTTAGCTGTAGCATCATTCACTAAACAAAGTATCTGGTTTATAGGTCTTATTGTTACTTCTTACTATAGTTTATTCAATGAATTAAATAGGGACAGACATCAACATCCTAAAAGAATCCACACAATCCCTTATTAATCATCATCCACTTCTTTGGAATTCAATTATTGGATACGCATGTTTGTACATTTTCCATTATTCCAGATCTCAGCAGATTCCAAGACATTCTAATCTTCATGTTTCACAAAGCATTTGAATTTATCATAGATTGTGATAACTAAGAGAATACAATAAATTGCTTAAAGTATTTATGTTAAATCAGTGAATGAGTTTTTGTGAGACATCAGTTCATAATATGCCAGCAGTGACCAACAGAATCTCTGGATCAATTTACTTCAAGTTTTACAGTGCTTGACTGAAGGATATATCCTCAAAGCAGCAACATTAATACAAAATGTTCAATAAAGGATGTTTTTATTTTTAGAATAATGTTGGCAGTACAAGGTTCAGATGAATTGAAAATAAAACATTGGCCCTGGAAGTGATAAGCATGAAATGACTAGTGTGACAATAACAAGAGTGACACAAGCAAGTGGAAGAGTAAAAAGTTTGATATTAATAATTTTGTCAATGAGAACTATGGCAGTAATATAGATAATGAGAATAAGTGTCACTGTAAATAGTTATACATTGACAAACATGACAGGCATGTTAACAATCACAGTAAGTGTGATTGTGGTATATGTATGTAACATATGTCATTGAACAGTATAACAGTGTCATATGTCAATGAACAATGTGACTTTGATATATATCAATAAACAGTATGACAGTGACATGTCAGTGGACAGTATGACTAACATATATCATTAAACAGTATGACAGTGACATATATCACTGAACAGTTTGCAACAAATATCAGTGGACAGGATAACTGAGACATATGTCAATGAATAGTATGATTGTGGCATGTGTCAATGAGCAGTATGACTGGGACAAGTGATCTAATAATGTCATAATAACAAGTGTGAGTATAATATGTCACATTGACAGCATAATGACAGTGCTAACTGTGATATGTATCAATGAATAGATTGATTATTTGGGATTCTTTTTGTGGGGTAAGGAGAGTCACTTGCAACAAGTGTAGTATAACTCCTGTAGCTATGTGGTAAGAAGCTTGCTTCCCAACCATATAGTTCCAAGTTCAGTCCCACTGTGAAGCACCTTTACCAAGTGTCTTCTATTATAGCCTCAGGCTGACCAAAGCCTTCTGAGTGGATTTGGTAGACAGAAACTGAAAGAAACTTGTTGTTTATATACATGTATATATCTATGTGTGTGTCTTTGTGTCTGTGTTTGTCCCCCACCAGCACTTGATAACCTGTGTTGGTGTGTTTGCAACCCCTTGACTTAGCATTTCAGCAAAAGAGTTCAATAGAATAAGTACTAGGCTTAAAGAAAAAGTACCAGGGTTGATTCATTTAACTAAAAAAATGTTCAAGACGGTACCCCAGCATGGCTGCAGTCTAATGACAGAAATAAGTAAATGATAAAAGAAAAAGACATACATACATACACACATGCACATGCACACACTCACACACACACACATATATGTTTGTACGTATGTATGAGGGAGAGTCAAAAATTATATGCACTCTTTTTTTTTCTCAATGTATTTACACAAAAGCAGGGGGTAATCAAGTACATCATTTTTCTATCTAGTCTTCTTTCTTTTCAATGCACTTGGTCCAGCTGTCCACAAGCTTGCTTATTCCCTCCAAGAAGAAGGTTTTTGGTTGGTCATGCAACCATTTATGCACTGCTTCCTTCACGTCTTCATCCATAGGAAATCAATGACCTCATAAACCATCTTTGAGTGGTCCAAAGATATGATAGTCAGAAGGGGTGAGATCTGGGCTGTAGGCAGGGTGTTCCAGCACCTCAAAACCCAATTGGTTAATGGTTTCAATGGCCTAAGCAGCTGTGTGTGAGTGTGCATTGTCATGCAACAACAAAACTTTCTTCGACAATAGGCTTTTGTGCTTACTGCGAAGTGCTGGCTTCAGTTTGTTGGCCAGTAAAGCACTGTATCTTGCATCATTGATCACACACCCCTTTTCCAGAGAAATCAGATCACTGCTCTTTGTTCTTCTTTGGTGCACATGGCAAGTGGAATGGCCATGCTTACACTGTAAAGCCAGAAAGAAAAATGGCACAATCAAGCTCAAACTTCAATCATGTGACCACAGTAGTACTAACTATAAGCACGCATGTGCAGAAGGCAGTGTGGCAATAATAAAGTTATATTATGGCAAAAGTGTGGATAGTTGTTGACTTCTACTCGTATATACACATATGGAATGGTTGTGCAATTAAGAAGTTTGCTTTCCAGCCTCATGTTTTACAGTTCCATTCTACTGCACAGCACCTTTGTTAAGTGTCTTTTACTATAGCCCCAAGGCAGCCAAAGCCTTGTGAGTGAATTTGGTAGAAAGAAACTGAAAGAAGCCCATTATATGTATGTATGTTTGTATGAATGTATTTATGATTGTGTGTATGTGAGTGTGTGTATGTATGTGTTTGTGTGTGTGTGTGTGTGTGTGTGTGTGTGTGTGTGTGTGTGTGTGTGTGTGTGTGAAAGAGTTTGCATATATTTGTGTCTCCTTGTCTTGACACCGCTTGATTACTGTAATTGAACATCATTGTCATATAAGCAGTGTTATCCATTTCCATTTTTCTGCAAAAACATGTTTGGCTATGGAGAAATATTACCTTACTTGGAAACTGGTATGGGTTGGTGACAAGTTAGACATACTGCCTTGATAAATTCCACCTATACAAGCATAGTAAAGTAGATGTTAAAGATTATGATGATGACATGTGTGTGCGTGTGTGTGTGTGTGTGTGTGAGAGAGAGAGAGAGAGAGAGAGAGAGAGTGTTGTGTACCAAAATGCTAATTTCGCACACCAGCGGTTTGCCTATACTCAAGAAAATGTTGAATGGAAATTGTGATGCTCATGTGACAGAATGTTGGCCTCAAACTTTGGCACAAGGCCAGCAATTTTTCGGGAGAGAGGAGTTAATTATATCGACCCCAGTGCTCGACTGGTACTTTATTTATTGACCGCAAAAGGATGAAAGATAAAGTTGACCTCGGCAGTATTTGAGCTGAGAATGTAAAGTTGGAAGGAATGCCTCTAGGCATTTTGTTGAGCACAATCATGACTCTTATAACACTTTGCTTTAATGTCATAGAATATTCCTTTCTACTCTAGGCACAAAACCCGAAATTTTGTGGGGAGGGGGACAGTCAATTAGATTGATTCTAGTATGCAACTGGTACTTAATTTATCGACCCCCGAAAGGATGAAAGGCAAAGTTGACCTCAGCAAAATTTGAACTCAGAATGTAAAGACAGATGAAATACCACTAAGCATTTCCCCTGGTATGCTAATGTTTCTGCCACCTCACCACCTTAATGTCATAGAATATTAAAAGCAGATTCAAGAAGTAAGTGACAATGTTGGCACCAGTTAATTGTTATATTAAAGTAGGTGATATGCTGGTATCAATATTAGTCCATCAACACAATTATCTTGATATCTTAATGGATTAGTGCAAAGAGATGCTAAGGTGTGATATGTTGACACCAGTACCTTGATAGACTGTTGTAGAGAGGTGATAATATTGAATATATTGACATTGGTATCTTGATAAACTGAAGACCATTGTGCATATATGTATGTGTGTGTATTTGTGAAAGAGTGTGCATATGTTTGTACATTCTTGTCTTGACATTGCTTGATAATATTGAATATATTGGCACAAGTATCTTGACAGACTAAAGAGAGTAGTGACAAAGTGGGCTATGCTGGCACCAGTATCTTGATGCACTGATGTAGGAATATGATAATGTTAAATACATTGACGCTGATATCTTGATAGACTGAAGGGTTTAGTGATAATGTGAGATATGTTGGCACCAGTATGTTAATGGACTGATGTGAGGAGGTAATGATGTTGACTATACTGGCACTGATATCTTGATAAGCTAAAGGGGACAGTTATAATGTTGGATATGTTGGTACCAGAGTGCACAGAATGAATAAATTTTTTAATTGTATTTTTATACTATTGACTATTACAGTCTATGGAGTGTTTTTGCATTATATATATATATATATATATATATATATATATATGCAGGTAAAGGTGTAAGGCTCAGTGGCTAGAGCATCAGGCTCCCACTCATGAAGTAGTGAGTTCAATTCCCAGACCAGGATGTGTGTTGTGTTCTTGAGCAAGACACTTTATTTCACATTGCTCCAGTTTACTGAGCTGTTGAAATGAGTTGTGACATCACTGGTGCCAAGCTGTATTGACCTTTGCTTTTTCTCCTTGGATAACATCAGTAGCATGGAGAGGGGAAGCTGGTATGCATGTGTAATGGCTGGTCTTCCATAAACAACCTTGCCCGAACTTGTACCTCAGGAGATAACTTTCTAGGTGCAATCCCATGGTCATTCATGACCAAAAGGGGTCTTTACTCTATATATATGTAATGATTAAATCATATATTATGCACTTTGTTGTTTTGTTAAGCACATGATCCCTCAGACCATGGAAAATCGTTTACATGAAACCAGTCTGTGGTAGCAAAAAAAGCTGGGGACCAGTGATTTATGTAATTTCCTTACTTAGGAGGGTAAGAATGATTTGAGAGAGACTTAATTACTACTTCTAGTAGGTCAAGCAGCTTCATAGGCTCACTTTGTGGAGAAGTTGTACAATAGCCAGTGAAACTTTATCTTGTGGTATAGTTATTGATGGTTGAAAAGAAATATTACCTTGTTATATTGAAGTGGGTAAGATGATATTGAGTATAGAGCCAACATTATATTGATGCATTAAAGGAGAGATGATGATGTTGCAATATTTTGGTAATTATATAAACTGGTAGAAGCACTGACCTCCAAATGGTTTTCTGCTAGTTTGTTATAATAAGGATATATATCTATATCTTTTAGATCTGTTTATGGGCAACATTCTGAATATGCAAATTAAGCTCCTATTCCATTAGGCCAGCTACAGTCTAATGATGCTGACTGATGAACCAGTTTTTTGAGGTTGCACCAAGCTGTACCGATATAATGTAGGATAAATATAGTAATAATAACAATAATCCTTGGATGGAATTTATGAATGTTTCAAATGTTTTAATGCATCGCTATGTGCATTTCCACAAATCACATATCTCTTAAGATCACAGTCCATATTCCTGGGATGGCTACTGTGTAGATCATCTTCATGGATTCATTTCTTCAGGCAATATAGCATTAATGGATGTTTAACTGAGGGTTGTTTATCATTTTTGACCAGTGAGAAGATTGATTGAGGTATGTCCCATCCAAGGATTATTGTTATTATTACTCTCTCTCTCTCTCTCTCTATATATATATATATATATATACACACACACACACACACACACACATATATACATATAGATACACACACACACACACACACACACACACACACACACACACACACACACATATACACATGGTATAAGCATGGCTATGTGGTTAAGAAGTTTGCTTCTCAAGCATGTGGTTTCAGGTTCAGTCCCATTGCAATGGCAACTATTTTCTACTTTAACTGTGGGCTGACCAAACCCTTGTGAGTGGATGGATTTGCTAGATTTAAACTAAAAGAAACACATCATATGTACA
>NC_068983.1:93987448-93990796 GCF_001194135.2 Octopus bimaculoides
TATATATATATATATATATATATATATATATATATATATATATATATATATATCAGGAGGTCATTAAGAATGAAATGTCCGATTTTGGACTGAAAGTTTATTTTACTTTATCTCAACACAATTTTGCCACTTTATCGGTAGCTTCTTTAGGCTGGCAGTGAAGAATTCTGGAGAGAAAGAGGTGATGAAATCATGAAAGGCTGTTTTTGTATCTTCTCCAGATTTGAACCTTTTTCCTTGCAAAAGTTATCTAATGCCTGGAAAATGTGATAGTTAGATGGTGCAAGATCTGGTGAATAGGGTGGATGACAGAGTATTTCCAAGTGCAGTTCCTGTAACCCAAGTAGCATTCTTTGTGCAACATGTGGTCAAACATTGTCTTGCAAGAGAATTGCCCTGTATCTGTTGACCAATCTCAGTTGTTTAATTGCATGTTCACTCAAGATTTCGTCTAATTGGTTGATGTATATATCCACTGTAATTGACTTACCAAGTCTCATGAAGCTGTAGTGGATGACACCAATGCTGGACCACCAAACAAACACCATTAGCTTTTTTTGGTAAATATTCTTTTTTGGGTTGTTTTGACACTTTGTCTCTATCCAACCACCATGCAGAACACTTGCTATTGTTGAAAAGAATCTATTTTTCATCACACATAACAATACAATGCAAAAACAGTTCACTTTTATGCATGACAGCAAAGAACAGCAAGTTTCAAGATGACGTGTCATTTGACCCTCATTCAGTTCATGTGGTACCCACTTGTCCAGCTTCTTTATCTTGCCAATTTGTTTCAGATGGTCCAATACAGTTGGAATCAAAACATCAGACCTTGCTGCTAACTTATGCACAGTTTGAGATGTATCCACTTCCACTAAAGTCTCCAGCTCATCACCTAACTTGGTCTCAGGTCTACTACTGGACTGATTTTCAAGAGTAAAGTCACCAGATCAGAACTTCTCAAACCATCAACATACAGTGCACTTATTTGCCACATCTTCACCAAACACCTCATTGATGTTTCAAGCTGTCTGGGATGCATTGGTTCCATGATGGAACTCATATTCATAAACAACACAAATTTTTTATCTATCCATGGGTCCACAAAAATTTACAAGAGAAAACTCACAATATAACCAGACACCATAATTGCATTTCGAAAGGTGATTATGTAACTCTTCAATGTTGTAAAACAAAGAACTGTCAAGATAAAACATTAAAATTAATGACTGTCAAAATTGGTGCATAAGAAAATCGGACATTTCATTCTTAATGACCTGATATATATATATATATATATATTACAGGAGGTGACCAGTGACAAGAAGCTATGTCTTGTCACTTAGAATAAAGCACTCAAAGTTAGGTCTGAATAAAATAACATATTTAATCCATAATCATTAGTTCAACAAAATATATTTTGTTTTGCCTAAAGCTGGGAACTCCTGGGGTGCCAGAGGTGAAACCATATTATATTTTATCAGACTAATGATTATGGATTAAATATTTTATTTTATTTTATACATACATACTAAGTTCAATTCGTTAGACTAAAACCCTTCAAGATGATGCTCCAGTATATCCATAGTCCAATGATGGAAACAAGTAAAAAGATAACATATATATATATATATATATATATACATACTTTTATTAAATGCACAGTCCGTAATAAACTTTAGAATATGTGAAGGGCACATTCTGAGATAGGTGAATAATCTATAAATAAATAACAAATGAAGGACAGGTGTCAATCCATTATGGCTGTTTCTAACGACTCCTCTAATTGATTAATGAGTACATTATATCAATTCCAGAAAAAATGTTTTCTTCAGATGGATACTTTACAATGAAGGACATTCCAAATAATTTAACGTAGTTTAAAACGATTATGTTAAATTATTTGGAATGTCCTTCATTGTAAAGTAATCCATCTGAAGAAAACAGTTTCTTTGGAATTGATATAATGTACTCATTAATTAGTTAATGGAGTCATTAGAAATGGCCGTAATGAATTGACACCTGTCCTTCATTTGTTATTTATTCATTTATATATTGAGTCATCCCACCATTTGTATATGAGAAACTGTATTGTTCAATATAGCCGTTATTTAAGGGTATGCTCTGTGAGTGTTTTGGCTGCTATTTTCAACACTTCAAGTGGCTACATGTCTGATGCCTGTTCAACAAAACCTGACTTCAAGCAAACAATATTTTTCTTTTCTTAGCTTTCACTCTCCTTAATGCTCTTCTCTCTCTCTATTATCTTCTTCTTCTTCTTCTTATTATTATTATTATTATTATTATTTATTGTTTCATATCTCTGCAAAACAGGTGAATCAGTTCATCACTTCAACAAAGTGGTCACCTTCAGAGACTGCTAGTTTTTGACTTAACTTAATTAGGAGCTATGAAAAAAGAATGTTTTTCTTTCTTATTTTTATTATTTTTTTCTGTTTGTTTTTGTTTTGTTTTGTTTTGTTTTTGTTTTTTGTTTTGTTATATACACACATCAATGCATAATCATCATTATATTAAAAATCTATACATTATTTACTTCCCTTTCAAAACTATTCAAAGAAATAACTCTTAACTGGGTGACTAACACTGCTGAACTTCCCACAGATGGTCTAGTTTTTATTCCCCACTAGCTAAATCTGTTTACTGACAAGAAATGCTTGAAGGCAGATTTGAACTACTAGTCCATGATGAGACACACAAACACCTTCCTACTTGACCAGTTCATCATTATTTTTATAGCATACATAAATATGCATGAACACACAAACATACAAACATAGATACACATGCAAATGTATATTACATGTACATAAATATGTATGCATGCATGTATGTTTTTTATGTATGTTTGCATTTGATAATTATATATATATATATGTTTGTGTGTGCTGCACTATTTGTATGGCAGCAAGTTTTCTACAGCTGGATGCCCTTCCTGCTGCCAACCTCTACCTGTGTTCCAAGTGAGGTAGTTTCCAAATATATATACATACACTTTTAACCCAATAAATTTTTCTATTGTGATTTTTTTGTTCGAAAATTGATAGTTTATATTTTTAGTAAACTGAAAAATATTTTAAGTATTCTTTCATAAAATTAAAAGTTGTATTACATGCACACACACATTTATGCTTGCGTTTATATGTGTGTGTGTGTGTGTATATATATATATATATATGTGTGTGTGTGTGTGTGTCTGTGTGTATACACATATATATATATTGATGTTTGTATTCATGTGTGTGCATATATATATATGTATATGTATAAATATGTTTATATTTATATATGTATAAATATGAATATGTATATATATATATGTAT
>NC_068983.1:93991100-94001229 GCF_001194135.2 Octopus bimaculoides
TATAGATGTGTTGAAATATATGTATGCTTTACACATACTCACACACACATATATAAATGTGTCAAAATATATGTATGTTATATATGTGTGTGTGTATTATATAAATATATATTTATATGAATGTATACATATCATATAAATATATATTTATATGTTTGTAAATATGTGATATAAATATATATTTAGATATATGTATGTATACACACACATACACACACACATATATATATGTATGTATACAGACACACACACACACACACACACAAACATGTATATAAATTTTATCAGTTTCACTTTTATATAGAAATGATCTGAAATTGCATTTTGTAATTTTTTTTTTGTTTATTTAAAAATACAAAATTTCAATTTTTCAATACAAATGCAATAACCAAATAAAATAAAATGAAATAAAATAAAAGCACAACAGTTGTATTATCTTTTGTTTACTGGAATAGATGGAGCATGATTCTCAAATAGACTGAGACATAAGACTCAGCTTTAAGTAGGATATTTAAATCTCTCTTGGTACTATTTCTCACCATTGTAATGCTAAGTGATGCAAGAAAATTTCTCTTCATCACAAATACGTCCACCCTTTGTTCTTTCCCTCCACTGGGCCATTAATATCAATGGAATATATTGCCTAGAAAACTACATGGAGATTTATTTCAAAATTTTACTTAAACATTAAGAAAGAAAATAAACACTTTGCAATGAACATTAAATTATTTATGCTTTTTAGATTTATACAATTGAATAATAAAAATAATGAATCATTTTTATTATATGAATCTTTTTTCTCCCTCCTTATTACTACTCAAAACAAGTAATCAATTTTTGTTTGTTTCTCCTTAATACTAAATAACCAAGGCAAGTTTCTTTTTGTTAATACTACTTGTGTGCTTTTCCTATGCTTTTGCTTGCAACATTCATTGTCAATAACTGTTTACTTGCACCCTAACTACAGGTTTGTCTGCAGTGACTGTTAAACGACCAGACCAATTGCACGATGGTGACAAGCGCACAACCTGGAGCATTACACGGTACTTTGTTCATTCTATCATACACACTTTTATTTATTTTTATATTTTTTTGCCTTTCATTTTCATTCTTGATATTTTATAAAACATTGAGATTATTTAACAATAATCTTGTCATTAAGAAATGATTAATCTATTGACATGGCATGAAATTTTTTTAAATCCAGGATACTTGAGTATAGTTACATGCTTAAGCTATATAGACTTTTGCTGTGGAATGAAACTCAAAGCAGGAAATACACCCCAAGATTTTTTTCAACAGCAGGAATTTGTTTTAGATATATGCCTCAGTATTCTACATTTCTTGATACCCATACTCTGTTGGGTTAGAGCTTATCATGTGAATTTTATTCCAAAAGAATTTTCTGCTTTTAACATGGAAATATTCTTTGATATACTGAAATATTTAATAACAAAGTCATATGAAATATCTTTGGACTCATTGTATCTTGGTAAACATGTATACATATATATCTGTGTGCATGTGTACATGTGCACAACACATTTCTGTGCATGTTCCTATAAACTTTATGTAATGTTACAAGCTGTCAGTTTTAAAATGTATTTAGCAGTTTAGACAAGACTTTCATGTAATTCTAATTCTGACTAGTGCAGCACCATAATCATGTAAACTGGGCCATCACATCAGTGCATGTTTAAGATTGCACTCATTTTATATGGACTGTAATTATAACAAATAATTACTTGTCAGTTTTCCATAGATTTCATAATTTATTAACATTTTTCTGCCTTTTATCTAAACAACTAAAATTGTTAGAATGAAGACAACCATTGCAAATCAAGTTGTCAGTATGGGAAGTTCTGTGCAAAATAAGCAGTGCAATCTGATTCATAAAGATAGTAACATAAATATTGTTTGACTAAATTACTATGAGCATATTTTTCTATCACCGCACAAAATTCTCCTGTCACCATATGATTCAGAGGAGAAATCAAAATACAACTTTGATCAAACTAATCATTATCATTTACACAAAATTGATCACACATCTATGGTTTCCTCTTGTCTGTATGTTAATGTAAATACAACTACTTCAAAATAAGGAATCAACTACGAAATTTAGAAGAGTTGCTTTCTCCTTCTTTTCTTAATGTTTCTTTAATAATGTGGTGTCATACTTTGTAAGTGACTTCATTTATCACACAACAATTATTTATTTATTTATTTTTATTGTTTATTTATTTATTTTATTTTGTTTGGTTGGAATCAACAAATATTAATCCCAATTGCTGCTATAAATCAAACCATAACTAAGTGTCATGCCAATTTCCTCACAGATAAATTAGAGCAGTAGTAATTGATAGAAAAGTAATGTCTTCACATGACTTATAAGGTTTCTATATCATTAAAACTGATTTTTCTCTCTATATATCATCGTCATTGTCACTCAAAAGACAGTGGGTGACAGACTCAACATGATATTGAATGAGCTACTTTGTAAGCTCCTATCTATGCCTCTTTGTGTTCCAGGTTCAAATTCTACATGTAATTAATTTTGTTTTTCAACATTCCATGCCTTCATACATGTATGGTATTGCCCAACATGTCCATTAAAAATCACTGGCTATAGTACTGATGTCACTGTCATTTTTATCAAGGTAGTTTGCAGAGAAACAGAGAGTGCTAATAAAAACCGTTCTGCTGATTGTCATCTCTGATTGTCATCTCTGATTGTAGTGTATATGCAGAAATAAATTTCACTCTAATGACTGTCTTGACCAGTGGTTCTCAACCATTTTTTTATCTATGAACCCCTTTGATCAATATTTTATTCTGGTGGACCCCCATAGCTATTTGATGTTTTTAAATTCTTTCAAAATTTTTATTTTGTTTTTCACACATTCACTTGTGTAGTTTCAACTATGTAAAACACTAGACAAAGAAACCTGGCTGTTTCTTAAAGCAAAGTTTATGAAAAAAATACATAAATTTATGAAAACAAAATGCATAAATTTATGAAAAAAAATACATAAATCCTTGTGTAGAACTGTGTGCTTCACAGTTCCAGCGACGTGGTGTTTAGCTGTTGTGCACATGCTCACATGTCTGAGATAGGAAGCTGCAGCTAGGGAGAGAGAGAGCACTGTGGTTCTGGCAGTGCTAACCCTGGTATGCTGGTGAAAGGTAGTGTTTTTTTTTATTCCATTTGTGTTGTGCTTAAAAACATGTTTATATTCTTGAATGTGATAAAGTGTAGAATTAGATTATTATCCTGCTTCCAGCTAGAGTGTTGCTGCCAGGATTTGAAAGATAGGGCAGATTTTCCCCCCTTATTTTGTGATTTAGGGGGATTTTTGAAAAACAAGGGGGAATTCATGGCAGTGTTCAGTGAACAAATTAAACACACTACTTGGCAGTGGCTAAAACGTGAACCCATAAAGTTTATGTATAAATTTTCTTTTTATGTTTGTTTCCTTTTACACAATATTAAAACAATGGCTAAAAATTTTCTGAAATAGCACTCCCACTGCCATTACTCTCTCATCACTCTTGCTCACCCAGAAGAATTTGGCCCTTTGTTGTAATAAATAATTTTCTATTATTCTTTTAATAATTTTAGTCACTGGACTGCAACCAAGCACTCCCTTGAGCATGTATAGGCAATTGTATTCACGCCATTGCTTATTTTCACTGATCTCATAAAAAAACAAAAGTTGAACTGACACAGAACTTAATACAACAGGATATTTTTGTTTGACACACCAATTCTTCAATCCAATGCACATATAAACACACACATATGAGGGGTGTTCATTGAAGATTTCTCCTGACCCAATTCCCAAGGACTGGGATAAACAAAACTTGGCATAATTATTAGTCCCTCTCTACATGGCCACCACCAATGGTGACACACTTCTCTCATTGCTTTATGCAGCTGTGCAGACCTCATCTGTAGAAGTCAGTAGGTTGTGTCTGAAGCAAAGACTTTATCTCACAGATAAGTTCATCATCTGAAAAGTGCTTCCCCTTCAAAAAAGACTTCATGGTTGGAAAGAGATAAAAGTCAGATGGTGCAAGGTCAGGAGAGTAAGGGGGATGAGGAAGGATTTCTTAGCTGCAGGAGTGTGCTTTCATCCAGGCAATATGCACATTGTGAACTGGGGTGTTGTCTTGGAGAAGACAGACTCCTTTGGTCAGCATGCCACACCTCTCTTCTTTGACAACGTGCCACAGTTTTTGCAACAGAGAGGTATATGCCCCATTAATTGTGGTGCCCTTTGCCAGAAAATCCATCATCACTACTCCACACTGGTCCCAAAATACTGTAAGCATCACCCTGCCTGCTGAGGGTTGGACACAAGCCTTCTTTGAAAGTGGTGAGTTATTGTGCTTCCATTGTTTCGACTGGACTTTAGGCTCAGGATCATAGTGATGGACCAGTGTTTCATCCTGTTTGATAAGTCTGCCAAGAAAGTCCTCCTCATTTTCTTAGCACATTGCCAAAAGAGCCTGGGAGCAATTTACTCATTGCTGCTTCTGAAAAGGTGTGAGTATCTAAGGAATCCATCGTGCAGACAACTTTCGCATGTGCAAATGGTCATGAATGATTTTTTCCACAGACCCTAGACTTATCTTCACTTCTTGGGCTAATTGCAGAATAGTTATGAGGTGTTCCTCCAAAACAGTGGCTTCCACTTTATGGATGGTGTCATCATCATTGGTGGAATGTAGCTGTCCAGGAATAGGAGCAGTCTCTGCCAATGTCCAACCACATTTAGCAATGCCAGTGCTTGACTACATTGTATGAGGGTGCATCATTACCATACACTTCTTTCAACCCATCAAAAGTCTCTTTTGATGTACAATCTTTCAAGTATAATAACCTGATCACTGATCGGCATTCAACTGCCTCCATTATAACACCTTAGTCCACTTCAGCAGCCATAAAAGACAAACGGATACTAGTGGAAAGCTACAATTTACAATGTGACATGTAGAGACATGTATGATTATATTTGTACAAGTTCTATTTCCTGCACTAACCAGAAGTGGGTCAAGGGAAATTCCCTTCTAGACACACACACACACACACACACACATGATGGGCCTCCACATAATTTTCATCTTTCAAATTTTGTTCACAAGGCATTGGTTGACATGAGACAATGTCATGAAACACTTTCCAATGACATGAGACACTTTCCAAGAGCAAAACTTTTGGCTGAAATGTGAAATTCTTAACCACATAGCTGTGTCAGACGTGAAAGAAGAGAAAATGGTGCATAAACTGATTAATTAGACAGGTTCATAACAAGAACAATAGTAAAAAAACAAATTAAAGAAAGAATAAGTGAATGGAAAATGTTTGGAAGAGGGAAGAGAAGTTAGAAGTTTACTTGTCTGTATTTTCCGTTGTTGTAACATGTGTTGTACAATAGCAACATTAAGAAAGATAGAAGAGATAGAGATTGTATGAGACATATTTATATTGGGGACAGAAGTTAGAAAATGAAAGCATTCCTTGAGATTATTGAAACAGCAGAGAGACAGAGATAGAGAGAGTGAGAGGTAGGAGAGATCATGGGGTAAGAAGAGAAAAAGATGCATAATGTGAGCATTACATTCATAATAGGGACAATAGTAGGAAGTTAGAGAAAGAATAAGTGAATGGAGAATATTAGGGGGAGAGAAAGAAAGCTAGAGGCTTGCTTATCTAAATTTTTTTTTTTATTATTGTAACATATATAATTTAAGAGTACTAAAGTAAGTTTATTACAATTTGTTTTAGCAAGTGCACACATTATTTGATACAGAACTCAGTACAGTTGGTAGAGTAGATAAATATATCAAACAGTGAGTCTATTCTGAGTTGCCCCCTTAGTTGGGCTATGTATGTATATGTATGTATATAGGTAGGTATGTATATATGTATATGTGCTTATATTCAAGTATGTATGTTTGTTCATTCATTCATTTTCTTCTGTTTTTAATTATTTAAATTCCTCCTCTGAGGAAAGAGCTGGTTTCTAACAAGGATTCAAAGCTCCATTGTTGGAATGTAGGTAACAAAAACAAATGTCACATTTGAAACTTGAGAAAAGTCTTGAATATTTTTACTGCTCCACTTACAGATTGTATTTGTAATGTTTGAGTTAGCTGGTTGATTTCTTTTTCTGAAAACCCTCACTTATTCAGATTGTCATTTACTCACATTTGGCATTTACTCACAAAACTAAGTGCACCAATTATTATTGGTATGAATGTGAAGTTATTATCTGGATATAAAAGTTGGAGGTTTCAAAGTAGATGTCCATAGTTATCTTTTTCCTTTGGTTTTCAAAGAGATGTTCACATCAACAGGACAGCTGACTCCTATGATGGTTCATAAGTATGTATTGTGTGCATGCATATATTATGTATATTTGTGTGTGTGTATGTCTGTGTGTGTGCATGTGTGTGTATGCATGTATATATATATATATATATATATATATATATATATATATATATATATATATATATATATATATAATTACATACAAGTCATTGTCATTTTACGACCTATCTGACCAATTGACTTTACGATGATTGGCATACCAGCTTCCAGCAGCAATAATAAATAGTCCAGTTGAAATCTAATGGGTATAATTTCTTAGAAATTAACCCATCTACAGATGATGTCAGCTGACAAATGCTTCCCCTAGGTTTGGTTATCATTCGCCACTATCCTGTCACGGAGACATTGAGGCAACCTTGTAATTGTTTATAAGACGACTGCTTGAGACTCCAAAATTTTTGACTAACGCCAGTATAATAGTATAATACAGAATGCTGTGTGTTTCTTTTACCTGAAAAAGTGCCTTAAGAATGTAAAAATATAAAACAAAGCTGTGTGGGCTTATAGATTGACTTCCGACCAAATCGACTTTCAACCAGTCAGCCGGAACCAGTTGTGGTCATAAGTCGACAACGACCTGTATATAATATATATATATATATATATATATATATATATATACATGCACATATATTTTTGTGTGTACATTGTGTATTTGTGTGTGTACATTGTACACACACAAACTCATTCACAAGCATACCACATACACACACATGACATGAGACACTTTCCAAGAGCAAAATAAGACCAAAAACTTTTAGCTGCAGTGTGAAATTCTTAACCCCATAGCTGTGTCAGATATGAAAGAAGAGAAAATGGTGCATAAACTGATTAATTAGACAGGTTCATAACAAGAACAATAGTAAAAAAAAAACAAATTAAAGAAAGAATAAGTGAATGGAAAATGTTTGGAAGAAGGAAGAGAAATTAGAAGTTTACTTGTCTGTATTTTCCATTGTTGTAACATGTGTTGTACAATAGCAACATTAAGAAAGATAGAAGAGATAGAGATTGTATGAGACATATTTATATTGGGGACAGAAGTTAGAAAATGAAAAACACACAAGCACGCGCGCACACGCACACACACTCACACACACACACGCGCACATGCATGCACACATATACATTTTAATGATCGAGTTGCAAAGCAGACAGCAGAGGAATAATTAAGGTCTATTCCATTTTAGAATGGAAACCTTCCAAGTAGTTAATTAAAATTAATGAGACAAATTGCGCAAAGAGAAGTACAAGTGTGTAGAATTTTATTTCATTTTAATTTTATTAAGACAGCGAGGGGTTTCATTCACCTAGACAGTGTAATTTAGAATAGTTTCGGAGCCACATTGATGTCTCCAACTCTAAGATAATATTAGGACTAATCTAGGTTAGAGTTGGAAGAAGTATTCAGGGAAAGCACTGGGAGTCAGTAATTCGGATTAATGTTCAATCCACTGAAGCTCCAAATTTGATATTAGTGAGAGAAGGTGGGAGACATTAACTTGATGTAGCACTAGAATTATTGTCTCTATAGCCACTAATCCACTAATTTGGAGTAGTCTTGTAGGTACTAATCTTGATATAAGCTATGGAGAAAGCAGTGAACTGGCAGAATCATCAAAATGCCGAGCAGCATTTCTTCCAACACACACACATATATATCATCATCATCATCATCATTATCATCGTTGTTTCACGTCCGCTTTCCATGCTGGCATGGGTTGGATGGTTTGACTGAGGGCTAGCATGCCAGAAGGCTGTACCAGGCTCCAATCCGATCTGACAAAGTTTCTACAGCTGGTTGCCCTTCCTAACACCAACCACTCTGAGAGTGTAGTGGGTACTTTTTATGTGCCACCAGCATGGGAGCCAGTCAGGTAACACTGGCAATGACCAGGCTCAAATGGTGCTTTTTACGTGCCACCGACATGGGGCCAGTCAGCTGGCACTGGCATCAACCACGCTCCAATGCCTCTGTTATTGCCTGGAGGACTATGATGAATAAGAGGATCTGAGGACTGATCCTTGGTGGACCACTATCCCTACCCGGAATTCTTCACTGTACTCATTGCCAACTCTCACCTTACTTACAGCATCCCTGTATATGGCTTGTACAGCTCTCACTAACCATTCATCTATCCCTAGTTCCCACATTGACCACCAGATAAAGGACTGGGGGACCCTGTCAAAGGCTTTCTCCATGTCAACGAAAGCCAGGTACAGAGATTTATCCCTGGCTAGGTATTTCTCCTGCAGCTGTCTTACAAGAAATATAGCATCAGTGCTGCTTTTCCCTGGCACAAACCCAAACTGCATCTCATCTAGACTGACTCTCTCCCTAAGTAGTTGGGCTATGATCCTCTCCATGTCTTTCATTACCTGATTCAATAGCTTGATACCTCTGTAATTATTCATATCTAATGCATCGCCTTTACCTTTGTAGCAGTTGACTATGATGCTGCTACACCAGTCATTGGGTATGACTCCTTCATATATTGACTATATGGATGACTAGACTATAGCCAATACCACCAGATATTTTAAGCATTTCTGCAGTGATTCTTGATGGGCCAGGGGTTTTCCCAGTGTTCATGCTCTTAATTGCTTTATCTACCAAGGTACTGTCAGTTCGGATAGCTGGTCCCTCTGTTGGGTTGACATTTGGCAGACTCTCTTTCTCCCATTCATTTTCTTCTTTTAGCAACCTTTCATTGTGGTTTACATGATTTACATTTGATGGATATTTGTCCTCATCTTGTTTGTTGTTAACACAACATTTCGGCTGATATACCCTCCAGCCTTCATCAGGTGTCTTGGGGAAATTTCGAACCTGGGTTCTCGTTCCTAAGATATTTTTCAATGTTGTTGTTGTTGTTATTATTATTATTATTATTATTATTATTATTATTATTATTCAGGTCACTACCTGGAATTGAACTCAGAATCTTGGAGTTAGTAGCCCATGCTCTTAACCACTATGCCATATTCTCATGGTATATCAGCCAAAATGTTGTGTTAACAACAAACAAGATGAGGATAAATATTTGTCAAATGTAAATAATGTAAATAATGTAAATAATTCCTCATCTCTTAAATATAGAACTGTACTTTCATAGTGGTGTCTCCAAGTCTCTCTCCTTGCAGCCTCATTAAATGCAAAGGAGCCATCATCCATGTGGACACATTTTTCTCCTATGACATCCCAATTCTCTCTCACACACTGTCTTGCAGCATGAAATGCCTTGAATCTTTGGTCCTCACGATGCAGAACATTGGCAAATTTTTTCTTACCTGGTTCCCTTCTTGCTAAATAAACCTGTCTCCTAGCTTCCTTTCTGGCAGTCTGATACAATTCCCTGCTACTACCGTTCTTCCAGTCCTTCCATGCCTGTTTCTTTTCCCTAACGGCCTTGTCAACTACATTGTTCCACCTTGGATTGAGAGGAGACTTTGCACTTTCCACAGATCTGGTCAATAGCCCTCAACAGGTTGTCCTGTAGAAACCTACAGTTGTCTTCCACATCATATAATGCTATATCCCCCTCTATTTTGTCAAATGCTTCGAGTAATACATCTCTAAATTTCTATCCATTCGCAGGATCCTTATGCTTTCAGACCCTTCTTCTCCATGCTGGTCATCTTCTGGGCATGGAGAAGAAGGGTCTGGAAATGTGTGTGTGTGTGTGTGTGTGTGTGTGTGTGTGTGTGTGTGTGTGTGTGTGTGTGTGT
>NC_068983.1:94001239-94004950 GCF_001194135.2 Octopus bimaculoides
ATATATATATATATATATATATATATACACACTGAATTGTGGCAAGGTATGGACGGATTCCGGAGTACCAAGAAAATTATGTATAAATATATCAAATTAGTAACAACTATAAAGCTTGAAACACGTGTACCGTAGAATCCTTTGTGTTTTTGTTTTTATTTTTGCATTTACAATTTATTCATTCAACTCAACCACTAGCTGGCATACACTGATGCTTACAATTGTCAAGTATTACCTCTAACATTTACCTATATATATATATATATATATATATATATACGCAACACCCTTTTTTTTCAGTTTCCATCTACCAAATCCACTTACAACTCTTTAGTTAGCCTGAGGCTATTGTAGAAGACTCTTGCCCTCAGTGATATTGAAGTCTGTTATCTTAACATAGTATTGGAGTTACTGACGCTAGAGTTACTAATCTTCAGGTAGTATTGGAGACATTAATCATAACCACTAAATCTTGTATGAGTAATTCTACTAAACTTAAGATAAATCTGGAGTCTCTAATCTGCAGATTTTGTTGGATTCATTAATTGTAAGATAATGTTGGAAACATTAATCTTTAAATAATGTTGAGGACACTCATTTTCAAATTTTGTTGAAGACCCTCATCTTCAGATATTGTTAATCTTAGGAAAGTGTTGGAGCTACTAATGGGTTGCTATGCTGTAGTGTGGTTAGTAAATTTTTTTAGTCTCAGATCAGCCTTGATCATGCATTATTTTGTAGTTTCAAGATTTCAATGGTGTGTTGTGTATTTTTAGGATAACATCGTAGGGTAGGTGTGAGAGATTGGATCTGGTCAGTTTTAATATCAAACCAGTTGAATATTTGGGCTGAATGTGGTCAGATTACATGCCAAAGGTTAAGTGCTATTTCCTGCAGGTGCAGCAACTATATAGACACTCTATCTCTATCATTGATTCAGTTAGTAGTTTGCAGCATTAGTTGATGTGTTATGCTATTCAGTGCTCCTTTATAGTATGACTTGATACTTTGCAGTACTAGTTGGTGCACTGTATTGGTGTATTGTAATATTAGTTAATATACTGTAGAATTGGTTGGCATATTATAGAATTGGTTGGTACATTGTAGTATTGGTTGCTGCATTGTAGTATTGGTTAAGGTTTTGCATTGCTTGGTGTATTGTGGAATTGGTTTGTGCAGTATTGATTGCTACTGTGCACAAACTGGTACAGTGTAGTAGAGTCAGTGCAATGTAGCATTGGTTGGTTGGTTGGTGCAATGTATGATTGGTTGATTTGTTGTAGTATTGTTTGGTGCATTCCAGTATTGGATGGTACATTCCAATATTGATTGCTACTTTGTAGTATTAGTTGATGCATAGAATTATTATTGGCTGGTTGTTTTGTAGAATTGGATGGTGTATTGTAGTATTGTTTGGTTGGTTGGCTGGTTGGTTGGCTGGTTGGTTGGTTGGCTGGTTGGTTGGCTGGTTGGTTGGTTGGCTGGTTGGTTGGTTGGTACGATGTAGTATCTGTTGGAACAATGGTTAGTACAATGTAGCATTCGTTAGTACATTGTTGCATTGATTGATGCATATTTTAGTATTGTTTGATTAGGTAGTTGGTAGGTGCAGTGTACTATTGGTTGGTAGATTGCTATATTGGTTGGTTGATGCAATGTAATATTGGTCAGTACAGTCTACAAACTGGTATGTACATTACTCATATTCTTCAGCTGCTAACATGAAGGCATGTTGCTTAGTGGTTAGAGTATTCAGCTCATGATCGTAAGGTCATGAGTTCAATTTCCAGTAACACATTGTATCCTTGAGCAAGACACTTTATTTCATGTTGCTCCAGTGCACTCACCTGTCAAAAATGAATAGTACCTGTATATCAAAGGGCCAACCTTGTCACATTCTGTGTCATGCTAACTCTCCCTGAGAACTACATTAAGGGTACATGTGTTTGTGGAGTGCTCAACTACATGTTAATTTCACAAACAGGCTGTTCCATTGATCGGATCAACTAGAACCATCATCGTCATAACCAACAGAGTACCAGTGCTAGTCAGCTGCTTATACACATTGGTTGCTATCAGCAAAGGAGATAGTGATGTATGTCATAACCTAGTAGTTGTTGGTTATTCTGACGATCAGATTATAGGGAAAATGTACTTTATATCCTTAGAGTTCTGACACATAGCAAATTTTTTTCCGTCATTCCAATTTATAAACAGAGTGAGACTTTCAGATGTGCTTGTCTTCTCTGTAAATTACAATTCCACAGCTTGTCTTTCTTTAATTCCATCCAAAAGATACATAGTTGGAGCATTCCCAAACATGACATCAGTTTTGTCAAATGTAAAAAGAAGCTAAATGTTGAATCTTGACAGAAAACAAGTTTCATATGTTTTGATTTCATATATATAATATATCAAAGTGCCTGATGTTTGTCAAGTCAGACAATCAGATCACAATCATTCAAATTTCTTTGAATGATAAACTGAAAAAAGAAACAGAAAAACAATATTTGTAATCCTCCTTTTTCAATCCTTAATTCTCATTTTACTATGTTGCAGTAAATGAGTTATATTCAAATATGATTTATAACCATCCTTTACATGTATATACACACATATGCAAACATGTTTATACACATATTTATACACACACACACACACACGCACACACGCACACACGCACACACATGTATGTATACAGTAATCCCTCAACTATCATGGGAGTCATGTTCCAAAACACCTCCGCAATTGATGAAAATCCACGAAGTAGAAACAGTACTGTACAGTATATTTTTTAAAATTATTTTTGTAATTTGTACATATCTATTTTATTATAAACGCAAAACAACAGATCAGAGGAATCGACATAAACTTAAATAATAAACCAAAATAGGTGAACCACAATATGATGAGGGATTACTGTATATATATATATATATGCTTTTACTAGGTAAAGATCCAGTGAAAAATTACTCAATACAAGTCAGTCTGGAGCACAATATTTTTTTTAATCCATAGTAATAGGCTACTAAATCAGCATAAATAATCCAATATACATATATATATATATAGCCACACATACATATATACACACATGCACACACATATATTTTCATATTTTTTACTGTGGTAATTATTATACTTAGCTATGTATCTCCTCAGCACCAAGAAACCTGTTTCAGCCCCTTTCTTTTCTGCTTTAACCTCTCACCACTGAACATAAAGCCATGACCCTTTCTACTATAGTCCTATTCAATGAAAGAATATCTTAGTCTTGTAAGTCACTTGGTAACTTCACTAGTGCTGGTATCCAAAACATATTTCATCTTCTAAAGGCAATTTTACTAAGAAGCCAGAAATCCATCTAATGGTCTACAGAGGGTGCTGTGAGCTTATAATGGTTCCTTTAGACCTTTCTCCCAAAAGCAATAATTTTTTCTCTATAGTAAACTGATATTGCCTTCAGAAGTTGAAATATGTCCCAAACTTATTTGAACTACTCTAAAGTTTGTTTATTTTCCATCACAGCTTTGTACTTCTACTCACATATGTGTGTGTGTGTATATATATGATATATATATATATATATATATATATATATATATATAATATAGAGAGCCTACCGTATGTCGACCCAACAGAGCGACCAGCTATCCGAGTTGACAGTACCAGGGTAGATAAAGCAATTAAGAGTATGAAGACAGGGAAAGC
>NC_068983.1:94007416-94008013 GCF_001194135.2 Octopus bimaculoides
ATATATATATATATATATATATATACACATATATATATATCTTCTTTTAATTGTTTCAGTCATTAGACTATGGCCATGCTGGGGTACCACCTTGAAGAATTTTTAGTCGAATGAATCAACCCCAGTACTTATTTGTTTTTTAAGTCTGGTACTTATTCTTTCGGTCTCTTTTGCCAAACTGCTAAGTTACAGTTACACAAACACACCACACTGGTTGTCAAGTAGGGTGGGGGCAGACACAGACACAAAGACATACACACAGATATCATCATCATCATCATCATCATCATCATTTAACATCTGTTCTCCGTGCTGGCATGGGTTGGACAGTTTGATCAGGGCTGGCAAGTTGAGGGGCTGCAGCAGATATGGTATGGTCTCTACAGCCAGATGCTCTTCCTAATGCCAACCACTCTGAGAGTGTAATGGGTGCTTTTACATGCCACCGGCATGGGTTCCAGTTGCACGACACCAGTATATATATATATATATATATATATATATATATATATAAAATACAGTGTACATTTAAACACATCAGAGATGTCCATAATAGGACATCTAACCTGCTAGAAGGAGCAGTCAAAACTCCACATC
>NC_068983.1:94008932-94038584 GCF_001194135.2 Octopus bimaculoides
AGAGAGAGAGAGAGAGAGAGAGAGAGAGAGAGAGAGAGAGAGAGAGAGAGAGAAAGAATTATAAGCAGAGAAAGGACAAGTTTCACATATACCTCATGGTTTAATTATGTTCAACAGCTGTTTCATTAACATTAACATCATTAAATTCCATAATTATATAATTATGATGCATAATTAATCAAGTTAAATTCAATTAAATTAATTTAAAAGCGATGTTTATCTGAATAATTGGAAATATTATGTGTTCTGATAGTGAAAAACTATTATTGGTTCAAATACAGGATGGAGAAAAAAATGGAGGTGGTAAGAATAAGAAGAAAACATGTGTTGCAGTTTTACAAAGTGTTATTAATTGAGCTCTTAATTTAATATAAATGTTTTTGATGTTTATACATCAATTCTCTCTATATTAATTGATATATATATACATTGTCAGTAAATAATAAATCCGAAAAGCAAGCACACTCTAAGTTATAGAGTAGTAGAGTAATTAGATAAAGATTGTTATGGCCAGTCTATGGGGTTACCCTGGGTTTCAGGTCCATAAAGCACTTAGCTTTATGGTCCATAAAGCACTTAGCTTTATGGCGTTTCTTCAGACCGCAATGGCTGGTGGCTGATAACGTCTCTTCAAAGTATATATATATATATATATATATATATATATATATATATAGAATGTATTAACAGACATACATACATACATATATACATGTGTGTGTGTGTGTGTGTGTGTGTGTGTGTGTGTGTGTGTGTGTGTGTGTGTGTGTGTGTGTACAATCATCACTAGGGATACAAATCAGCACCAGCATTGCTAGAAATAAGAGTCAAAACAACTCTTAACCATAAACAGAGAATTTTCTGTTCAACAGAGCACATTCTATTGACTGACAAGGGAGACAACCTCCCCACAGCAAGCGAGGGTGCCAGATTGGCCAGCCAATTTCAGATAGAATTAATCCTCATCAGTGATGCTACTTTATTGCCTAGGATTAAGCTAACTTGACTTGTCAGTTTATAGAATATACCATAGGAATCAGTGGCTGATTCAGTAATATGATAAAGTGAAAATTATAAATTATTAAAGTGGCTAGATGCAATTTAAAACCAAAAGGCACAAATACAATTACAAAGATAGTAACACAAATACAAAGATAGTAACACTAGCTTCACATTATATTGGGAGATCCTCACTACGGTACCTTTGTATAAAGGAAAAAATAGAAAACGTCATCTTTGCATAAATGAGATTTTTTAAATTCTAACTACATGAATTCCGTTAGTGAACCTGAGAGTTGAGCGTAGTGTAGCTTGCTTGCATAAAGTTAGGTCCACTTTCAATAGTTACAAATAACACTAGAAATACTCATACTAGTCCATATTAGTACTTATAACCCATAGCTATTAAATAGTAGCCCCTGTTAAGTTTTTTGCAGGTTATACATCTTACCCCTTTATTATTTTTGTCTTGCTTAGAAGCATTGTGTCTCATGTAAGCAGTTTAATTACAAACCCCCTTCCCCTTTTACTAAGTCTTATTTGTTACCCCTCCCCCATCCTTAACTATTTCCTACTTCTTATAATTATTAACTTAAGATGCTTTTACACTTCCCCATATCACTATATATAATTCCACAGCATACATATAGGAGCTCCTTATAGTTTAATGGAGGTTTTACACCTTACTCCATTTTAGGTCATCTAACTGAATAACCGATAACCTCCTAAGTTAGTCATTTATCTAATCCCTTTCTCTTCCCTATGTTTTTAAATGTAACCCCACCACCTCTACTTATTACCTATCTCTACTTTCGATAGATATTAATAACACTAGGAAC
The DNA here is from genome assembly GCF_001194135.2 of Octopus bimaculoides. Lineage (NCBI taxonomy): Eukaryota > Metazoa > Mollusca > Cephalopoda > Octopoda > Octopodidae > Octopus > Octopus bimaculoides. The sequence goes on from NC_068983.1 coordinate 94,010,771, forward strand.
ACTCATACTACTCCATAATAGTACTTATAACCCACAGTTTATAATTAGTAGCACATGTTAGTTTAACACAGGGTCTACATCTTTCCCTTTTATTTTTGTCATACTTAGAAGTATTGAATCTCATGTAGACAGTTTATTTACAACCCCACTTCTACCCCTTTTCCTAAGCCTTATATGTTACTCCCCACATTTAACTCTCTCCTTCTCTTATAATTATAAACTTTAGATATATTTAACTACCCTTTATTAGTTTTTATAATTCCACAGCATATTAATAAGAGGAGCCCCTTTTAGTATAATGGGTTTTTTTTTTACATCTTACTCCTTTTACAGGTCATACTGTTAGGTATAACCAAGGCTCTCCTAGTTAATCTAATACCTAACCCCTCCCCTTACCCACCTTCTAAGTTTTTAAATGTAACCCACTACCTATATCTATTGCCTATCTCATTCACCAATTAACATTCCCCCCACCTTACTAACATATTCCCCCCTTGTATTTTGCCTTTTATTATTGGAAATATAGAGACACTAATGTGTACAATCGATGTGTAGCATTGATTGTACACATTAGTGTCTCTATATTTCATTTCTTTGGTTTATAATAACAGAAATTATTTACTTTTATGTTTATATAATGCTTTTGTAGGCTTGGTAGCATTTTAACATGTCACTTGTCCTTAGATATTATCCACCTAACAATCAGTACCATTTTATTGTTGCCCTGTAGAGAACCTATTTAATATACTCTTATCACACCCGGTACTTACTTAATTTTTACTACAATTCACTATATACATTGTTTAGCCATGTTTTTTTCCTTGTTTTCATTGAACTGTTGGCCTATCACGACTTATTGCCTCCCATTAATCACTTAATTGTTGGTCTCTATGTTCCCTTCTCATATGTTATACCGTTAAGAGACTGATGGGCATAAACTGCCCTTAAATTCTACTCATTGTCTTATCTTCCTTACCATTTTTCCTTCCTTTCTTTTTCTTGTTTATCCATAAACAAACCTGGTAATCTTCAAGTTTAGGGAGGTAAAAAAGTAAATAAAAATATACAAGGGAAATAACTTAACGTCTCACTAGTATTATCCGTGATTGAAGTTAACTGTTTTATATATAAATCACACACGTGATTGAATATCATAGTACCGGCTGAGAGATCGAAAATGCCTCGTGGAAGACCGGCTGCACAACTTATTGTTCCTCAAAATGAAATCCTCACTCGTCAATTGATTTTACAAGAATAATGGAATATTAGTGAATTATGCAGTAGTTCAAGACACAAAATGTTGAAATGGTATGTGCGCCGTTGGCTTATTAGGAATAAGTTTACCTGCGAGGATTGTTTAGTGCCATGCGAACTTGTTAAAAAAAAAACACGTGTGATTTATTTATAATCAGCTAAAAAAAAAACATTTGAGAGTAGTACGGATAATACTAGTAAGACGTTAAGTTATTTCCCTTGTATTTTTATTTACTTTTTTTACCACCCTAAACTTGAAGATTACTAATAATTATTTGTCTAAACCATATTTTCTTACCTCTTCCTTCTCCCTTTTGTTTATATTGTATGCTCTTGTTTTTCACTCGGAAGAAGATCAGTTACCTTAATTCAAATGCCCAATGAAGATGAATTTTATTCTTGCATTTAGGTATAGACTGCATTCTAGGAATTTTGATCAGAAATAGCTGTTAGCTTTATGTCTTGCTTTGTATCAATAGACAAGCTTTAAATGTGGTCCTATCGATGTATTGGTTAATCTATGTTTTTCTCCATTTTCTAATTATTTGCATTGGTTCCTGATTTGTTTATCCTATTGTCTCTTGTGCTCAACATATATGGTGTCCCTGCACACCATTGCCCGGGGATAACACAGGTAACGGATACTGATAGTACATACGGATATTTTATCCCTTAGTCAGTTACTACAACTGCTAACTCTCTCTCTCTCTCTCTCATATATATATATATATATATATATATACATATCTGTTGGAGTTTTATTTTAGAATTAGCACTTTAACTGCTATTTCTAAATTTCGGTATGTAGTGAAGCAACTGTTGCTGATCCCTTAATTATGTTTATAAATTTAAAAGAACTTTTTAAATAAGTTCTTTACCGATAATGGTTTTTACATACCAAACTACTTGGTAAAAATTATTAATTATTAATTTATTAATAAATCAATAATCCTTTACCCTATATTTGTATATATATATATATATATATATATATATACTTAATCCTTTCACACTCTTGAAAAATTATTGTCCAAGCATACTGATCTTGTGCTATTTCTTATAAGTTATACCAACATTCTTGACTCCTCTCCCATTGCTCTTACCCATGTTCCTCACAGACTCCTCTTCCTAGTCTGTTATCTGTCCTGCCAAATGAGGTTTTAATCTCAGCTATAGATAAACGTCAACTATCTCCATCACAAAAGTCCTCTAACATTAATTTATGTTACAATAATAATCATCTCTCTCATTCTCTTATTGGTCTTGCCACATGATTCCTAATGTTCTACATATGTGTTTATGTTCAAGAGACTAGAAATTAACATTAAATATACTGTTACTATGCTAAGATCACACAGTTTGTAAAGTAATATTAATTTTACCTAGGATATATAAATTACTACTTGACTTTCTCAGTGTATGAATCTCTACAGTCTGGTGGTTAATATGGAAACTAAGTGTAAATGAATGACTTCTAAGCTGTATTCTTTTATTTGTTTCAGTAATGTGACTGTGGGTATGCTGGAGCACTGCTTTAAAGGGCTTTTTAGTTGAACAAATCAACCCCAGAACTTATCCGGTTGTGAAGTGATGGGGGGGGGACACAGACACAAAGATATACACACATAAATACACACACACACACACACACACACACACACACACATATATATATATATATATATATATATATATATATACACACACACACACGCACACACAACGGGCCTCTCTCAGTTTCCGTCTACCAAATCCATTCACATTGCTTTGGTCAGCCCAAGGGTATAGTAAAGACAGTTGCCCATGGTACCACACAGTGGGAGTGATCCTGGAACCATGTGGTTGCAAAGCAAGCTTCTTATTACACAGCCATGCCTAAGGTGAGGGTTAGTCATGATTTCAACATAGAATTCAGTATGCTGATAGGTGTCCCTTAAAGCTCAGTTCTCAGCCCCAACTTGTTTATTTTCCACATGATGGCAGAGGAGTTTAAGACCACCTGCCCATGGAAGCTTATATATGCCAATAACCTAGTTTTTATAAGCATGTCTGCCAAATAAAGAATAAATATCAAACATAGAAACAAAGTCTGGAATTAAAAGACCTTGAATAAACTCAACAAAGAGTTTACTGTTTGCAAAAATGAAAGTGGGACTCTCAGGGAGATGACTTTGCTTAGTATGCAGAACATGAGCGACAAACATTGGGTGTGGAAGAGATGTAGGTGGGGCGCCACCTTGAAGGGTTTTAGTTGAACAAATCAACTTGAGGACTTTCTTTTTATGAAGCCTAGTACTTATTCTATTGGGCTCTTTTGCCAAACTGCTAAATTACAGGGACATAAACATACCAACACCAGTTGTCAAGTGCTGGTGATGGAACAAACACAGACACAAAGACACACACACACACACATATATATAGAAATATTATAATGTTAGGGAATTACAAAATCCAAACTTACAAGGATATACAATTTAATATCAACTTGAATTATATAATGAAAAATATATTAATAATTTAGAGAAGAACCACCACGGTGCAACTCAAATGATGAAGGAGATCAGATACCATCAAGAAAAGCATACTATACAAAATACTAATTTAAAAATCTAAAAAATCCAAGAGAAAATTTGTGATCCATAAAATTTATAAAATATTAGACTAAAAATTTTAATCAGTTTAGTAAATTTATGAAAACGAAAGTGAATGAAAGACTACGCCTGTTTCATGGCCACATAAAATTGGAAAATATCTGGTCAATCTACAATGAATCGATCAAGATAAATGCCACTCATAATGAGGACACTCTTCAGGTCATGTAACTTCAAAAAACATATCCTAATATTTAAAAATGCGATAAAATAAGTCTTCCAACCAGAGTAAAAACAGGCAGAAACATTTCAAGAAGCTATTTTTTCAGCTGGCAATGAAAGTTTTCTGTCCATATGAAGGTAAGACAGTATTAATGCTTTTGTACAAGGTGTGCTGTGGTGAAGTATTGAAACATAGACAAAAAAATAAATTGAAGGATTTGCAAAGGCTGGAAAGATATGAAGCATGCATTCTCTACTGAATGTGCAATGTTAGTGTGCATTGAAGGCAGAGCACAAATGAGCCTTAGTGGTGGTGGCAGTGGTGAACTAGATACAAAAGGAATTGTTTGTAGGTGCTTGATAGAAAACTAAGCAAGGATAGACAAGTTGGGTGAAGAGGTACCAAGTGATGCAACTGGAAGGATCATGCAGAGGAAGAAGAAAGAAGACATGCAAAGAAGTTATGAAAGCTGGTGTGAAGAGCTTGAAATTTATGAAGCTGACAAAATACTGCAACAGAGAGATATTGTGCTAGAGGAGAACCCTTCCCCCAGCCCATGCAGATATGCAAAAGCAAATGTGAAAACGATGGTGGTGGTGGTGTTTTGGCAGTGGTGGCGGTTTTGGTAGTGGTTGTGGTAGTGGTGATAGTGGTAGAGTGATGCAGTTTTCTTTGAACCACTACAGCAGAAAATGTCTAATGTCAGTAAAATCAGTGTTTTAGTTGACTAACTTTAAGCTATTTCATTGATTTAAGACAGGAAGGAACTTGATAGTGAGTTATTTTGCTTGCTGTATTTTGTTGTTATCCAATTAGAGTTGCTAATTTAATAGCCTTTTGCATCATTAAAATGTTGCAGTCACTGAAGAGCAACAGACTAGACTAGTTGCCCTGCTTTTAAGAGCTTACTCTTGGGGCATTTGCTTTCTTTCATTTTAGATTCCTTCTCCATAAATTTATTTTGAGTAAATTTATTTACAATAAATATTGTTCAGTTAATTTCCTGTGAAATTAAAATTGGAAACAGCAATCATCTCTCTCTCTCTCTCTCTCTCTCTCTCGCTCGCTCTCTCTGGGGAATCTTTTTACTAGCACATATATTTTCCTATCCTTCACTCTCTTAATGTATATGTGTGTGTGTATACATAGAGGTAGAGAGTGAGAGAAGGTAATGATTTTGAACACAAATATCAACAATATTGTTGATAACCTGTTTTTATATATATTTTTATATAAATATTTTCTTATAATTTTATCTTCATATATAAAATGAAATTTTATATATATTTCATATCTATTTCATACATATTGATCATCTCTAAGTCTATCCAAAAGAGATGAATATATTTTGCTGATGAAATTTAACAAGATAGAAACATGTCTGTGGTTTCATTTGCTGGCTTTCAAGACAAGTTTCACTTCTAACTGCATTGTCTATATTTCACAAAAATTTGGTTCAGCTGATATTATTGGATTTAACTCTCTAACTCATTGCTTCTAGATTTTAAACTCCCCGAGAGAGAGTTGTTGCCTTTTCATTGAAAGGATTGTCTCAGTTGATTGAAGTTTTTCAATTCACTATTTTATATGTGCGACACACTACCATGTATGTATATGTGTGTTTTTATGTGAGTGAATGCATATGTGTGTGTGTGTGTGTGTAAATGTGTCTTAGCTTGCCCTTGCTGCATTTACTAATATGTGCATGTACAAATGCATATATTTGTATATGAGTCCTGTGTAGGTTAGTGGGTATCTGTTTGTTATTAATAGATACAGGTGTGGCTGTGTGTTTAAGAAGCTTGCCTCCCAATCACATGGTTTTGAGTTCAGCTCCATAGCATGGCACCTGAGGCATGTCTCCTCTACAAGGTTAACCAAAGTCTTGAGACTTATATTAATATAAAAGGATAAGGGTAAAGACCCCCTTTGGTCATGAATGACCATGAGATTGCACCTAAATATTTACCTCTCTGAGGTACTAGTCTGGGCAAGATTGTTTATGGAAGACCAGCAGTGCCCATGCATACCGGCCTCCCCTCTCCATGTCAGTGATGTTATCCAAGAGAAAGGCAAAGGCCAATACAGCTTGGCACAGCTCAGTGAACTGGAGCAGCATGAAATAAAGTGTCTTGTTCAACAACACAACACACATCCTGGTCTGAGAATCAAACTCACTGCCTCATGATTGTGAGCCCAACACTCTAACCACTGAGCCATAGAAAGCAAAACATATGGTGATATATCCCTGGAACTGATATAACCTCTTTATCAGTTGCAAGTCATTGTTTAATAACTTCCCTCTTAACTGCCGTTACCCTCTCAGAAACTCTCTTAATATTCCCAGACTTTTTCTTCAATTGATAATATCTTTTATTTAACCCAGCACTTCACTATATTATTCATTGTTTGATGATCTTTACAAAAAAAAAAAAAATTAAGTAATTATTTCTCTATTGAACTTCCACATTGATATCAGCCAATGATTTGTGAATTCATTTATATATTTTTTCCCAACGGTTTTCATTATGTTTTACTGAATTAAAATTACAATTAACCCAAACACAATCAAGTTCATATATGTACTTGCAAAGAAGAGAAAACATACTTAATTAGAAAAATAAAATAAAATAAAAATCAACAGGGAGCTAAAAACATTTTGTAGGCCAATACATACATAAGTGAAGGCAGTGAGCTGGTAGATACATTAGCATGTCAGGCAAAATGCTTAGCAGTATTTCATCTGCTTTATGTTCTGAGTTCAAATTCCGCCGAGGTCGACTTTGCTTTTCATCCTTTCAGGGTTGATAAATTAAGTACTAGTTGCGTACTGGGGTCAATTTAATTAACTGGCACCTTCCCCAAAAATTTCGGGCCTTGTGCCTAGAGTAGAAAAGAATACATACATAAGTGTGTGTGTGTGTGTGTGTGTGTGTGTGTGCCTTTGTGTTTTTGCAGGTGAATTAGCAAGAGATTAAATTTTGTCTGTGCAATTTTCAGTAACATTTTGTTTTTCCCAATAACATTTAAGAAGCAGAAAGATTTTGATATGCAAGTTTGCAAATAGAAAAGATTTTGATATGCTTTACCAGGTAAAATTGCAAACTTTTTATGATAATTGTGATTCAGTGGATTAGCTTATTGAAAAAATCTAATTAAAAAATAGTACAGTCAGTGTGAGAGTTTGACTTTATATTCTACTAAAGTTCTGTTTTTACTCATTGTTTAAGGATAATTACTAAACTAAAACAACCACAAATTATTAAGAAGCCTTTGCTGTGCTATCCATTGCGAATAGCATATGATTTCACTTGAGAATATATTTAAATTGAAAATGAATGGTACTCTTTCCATTTAAAATATTTTAATCATAACACTTCCTGAAATGAACAACAATTTTCAATTATATAATTTCCTTTTTAATTATATAGTTTCCTTCGATTCTAATATGAACATAAGTTTAAATTCTTGTAGCTGCTGGGAGGGATTCTTGGTAGCAACATCACTTGATCAGTAAGCCAAATTTATTTCATCCCTGGCTTATCATCATGCTGTGTTCTCCATATGCCTCTTCTACTGTAACTATAGTGAACTGTGCTCTTCTCTTACTGTCTTCCCTCCAGCTCTTCTTGAGTGTACTGTCTTTCCCTTTCTTATGACCCATCTATGTTATTCTCCTTATATTCAATTTCAATTCCCACTTGGCCCTTTCATGTCAAATACTACTTCCCATAGAATTCTACCAGGTTGAGTCAAAAGTGTTTTTTTTTGTTTTGTTTTTTTGTATTTCAAGCTTTAATCAATGGTTCAAACAGATTACTTATGAAAGGCATTTATTCATCAGAATATATCCATCATATTCTTTTGTCTGTTGCCATCATTGTGCCAGAAGTTCAATTCCACATTTACACCATTTGGCTGGTTTAGAGGTAAAAAAATCTCCCTGCACCCATTTTCAACCTCATAAAGTTGAAGGAAAGGTGGTAATCTAATGGTACATGATCAGGAAAGGTGGTAATCTAATGGTACATGATCAGGAAAGGTGGTAATCTAATGGTACATGATCTGGACTGTAGATAAGGTGAGGCAACACTTCCAGCCCCTCAAGTTCCTCAAGTTTGCACTGGACTTTGATTTGTCTTCAAGGCTGGTGTCATCTTCCTTGAAATGCCTGAACCAGTTTTGTGTCACACATTCCTTAACAGATCCTGAGCATTGTACATCATTAATTTCTTTTGCCACTACCCTTGCCCTCAGTCCTTTTTTCCACAGGTTGTATAAAATAGCCCTAATTGAAATTTTTCACCTCTCATTACCAAAGTAAAATAAAGAATAAACAATTAATATCAATAAGTTATATACAAAAATAAAGAAGAAACAATTCGACAAGTTGTATCAAATTAATGATATAACACGGAAATACATTTAGAAAATTACTCTCATGGAGATACAAGTTACCAAAAATCGTCAGTGAAAATCCAAAATAACTCAGCCTGGTATACCCTTCTTTTTATGCCCATCTTGCACTAATCTCCATTTTATCAAGCTCAACTATAACATTAACTTGACTGTTATGTTGGGCCAATAAAATATTGTTGAGTTCTGAGCAGCTCCCTTCTCTGCAAGACTCAATATTGTTGTAAACTGATTGCCTGTTAGACTGCTAAACAGTCTAAGATTGACAGAAATGGTATTTCACTAAAACCTGTTAGGTTTGCTTGTGGCATGAATTAAGGTTTAAACTGTGTTTATCATTTTCGTTTCTACCAAATGAATATATAAAATGGTTATACGCTAGATTAGATTGTTCTTCCCTGTGTAAATCACCAATCTGAAAATAGATAACATCTTTACTTTGTGCTTGAGTAATGCATTAGAAGCAACATCCTACTATAAAAACATTTGCTTTAAGATCACATTTATATCTATCTTTATACAACTATCCAACCATGATAGATTAAGGAAAAATTAATACCAAAATGTTTAGAGGAAAAAGAAATTTTTTTTTAAATTGTACTCTAGACATATTAAAGATATTCTAAACAAATTTTAAAGTGTATTTACTTTAGTATTTTCATAATGGAGTTTTTTTTTTGTTTTTTGTTTTTTTATGAAATCCATTCAGAGTTGAGAAAATGACAATAAAATCTGAAAGTTCTGTTGAGGTCTAATTCAAGTAAACAGTTTTCAACTTATAGTTAAAACCATTGTTGTTGTTAAAAGTATTTTTCAATAATGATTCACTGCTTATGTATCTAAATGTGTAAAAATCTAAATGTATATATATCTAGATGTATATATATATCTAAATGTGTATATGTATTTACACACACACACATACTGATTGGCTTACTATTAATGACAAGAATAACTCCTAACTCCCAGCCCAAAAAAAGAACTCAATTCCTTAAAAGTGGAGTGTTTATATAAGTAATATAGAATTATAAAGTGTTTCCTAGTTGTAATTCAATGTCTAACATTACCATCAGCCTTATCATTGTTCCTACATCTGTATTGAGACTAAATGCATGAACCACCTAACTCAATTTTGGTGGGATTGACTAACCTGCATTTAGGATTACTAAAGAAATTAACTTTGTGATCTGTAAGTGTCATAAATTTTGAAAACTCATTTCTCCTAAAGAAACCACGATGGAACCGAATTATGAAAAGAACTTCATATCTTCAAAGGAGATTTATACAGAAACAATGGGTTTACAGTCACATATAACTTGAACATTCATGAGCTTGGTAGGTTTAGAAAAGATCTTATAGAGTTACTTAAGTGCAAGAATTAAAGCTGACATTAGCCTTATCATTGTTAATATGTTTTTATATTACTTTAAATTTAGAGATAAATAAATGTTCCTCCTACCAAAAGAGACTATTTTATACAAATAAGGATTCAAACTGCCTGCTGCTACTCTTAGAAATTTAAACATTGGTTAATATACAGTATATCCTATTTATTTTCAGATAAGGTTGCATTCATTTGTGCTTTTCATTATTATAGTGAGGCCCTTCTTGATAGTAATCACTCAGCTAAAATGCAATACATGACCTACACCAATGATTCAATGCATAAGAACAAAGCATTCTAAGATATAATCCAGTATATAGTCTAAATTTTCACATTTACATTGCCTAAGGCATCTTGAATTTAACTTCTTTCCTTTCATTTTCTGACAAATCATATATATTATAAGCTTTTAACAGAATTACAATTAGAATAAGTGATTTACATTAAGCATTTCAATTCTGGAAACCTATCCTTCAACAATAATATAGTTTTTTCCCCTATTTGTAACCCCCAAAGTAATTTCCCCCTTAACAGTAATTGTCTATTCAAAGCTCTAATCTATTGTGCTAAACCTAACAATTATAGTACCTCACAGACTTACATTGGTCTGCCCTAAAATTGCTTTAAAATTCGTTTTTATCAATATAAGCACAGGTATGGCTGTCTGGTAAGAAGTTTGCTTCCTAACCACATGATCCTAGGTTCAGTCCCACTGTGTAGCATCTTGGGCAAGCCAATCAAAGACTTGTGAGTGGATTTGGTAAATGAAAACTGAAAGAAGCCTGTCTTGTGTGTGTGTGTGTGTGTGTGTGTGTGTGTGTGTGTGTGTGTGTGTGTGTGTGTGTGTGTGTGTGTGTGTGTGTGTGTGTCTGACCATTGCTTGACAACCAGTGTTGGTGTGTTTACTTCCCTGCAACTTAGCAGTTCGGCAAAGGAGTGATAGAATAAGTACCAGGCTTAAAAGAAAATAAGTACTGGTGCCATTGATTTGTTCAAATAAACCTTTCAAGGTGGTACCCCAGCATGATTAAAACAAGTAAAAGATGAAAGAAAGATAGCAGTAGCTCAAATGAGCTTATATAGTGCAGACATTGTTTGAAGTTCTTACTTTATAATTACATATATCCGAATGATTAATTGAAACAGCAAAATCTACTAAAACTGGAACAAGACCATAATTTTTGTTTTATCTTTTTTTATCTCCAATTTTTAAAATATTTCATTGCTACAAGTTACTTCCTTTATATTCTTATTTTTATTCATACCCAGATGCCAGCATACATCAATTTTTCATTATACGTTTTAATTTTTTTACATACCATGTATGTCGACAATAAGGTAACTGGGCATGTAGGATAGGACAACTGCCAAATTTTGACTTAGAATGTTTCAGACAATACTCATTATACAAGATGACTTTCTCCCCACCAAATAAACATGCTCATTTTTAAGTTTATAACTGTGTTTTTCATTCAGCATCACTTGAAAACGATGGTGGGGGATATTGTAAGTTCATTACAACAATCTCTAATACCCTGTTAATGGGTGCTGTTTTTTGATAGATTACTATATATTTATAAAAATTATATATGTTTGAAACCTAGGCATAAGTATCTATACCTATTAAATTTTATAAATATTTGTTGTAAAGATAATACTCTCTACCCAACAACTGAACTGAACTTAGCTGATGACTGTTCATAGCATTTACAACACCACTTCAATATAAATCTGAATCTTCTAAATGCAGTGCATTAGTTGTTTCATTAGAATTTGAGTGAAAGAAAGTATATGCTTATGAAAAGAAACTATATACTTATATTGAATTTATTAAAAAATATGAATATATTTAATAAATTCAATATAATACATTTTATAATGAGTTTATATGCAATAAGTTTTAAAAAAACATATAAAGGCTAATATAATATTGACATTTATTTACCATTAAAACATTCTAAAATACTTTAATATCTTTAATAAAATCCATAGAATACAGTTTATAATGAATTTTAAAATTTTATTAGCAAATGATTAAAACATTTTAAAATTTTGTTTTCTTTCGAGCCTCCAATGTTTTGCAACAGCCAAGTTTATGTTCCTGAACAACGTTTACTGCCTTCAACTAGAACCTGCTTCAAATTTCCTTCTTTTAATTAGTATGGCTTCAATATCTTGTAATAGCTAGATTCTAGTAATGTTACTCTGGAGAATGTTAATAATGATGTAAGAGCTCATGCCTTCCTATGTAGCTGTCATTAAACAACAAAGGCTTCAACCTGTGTTTAGTTAGCCTGATGTCTAAACTACCATACATATGCTAACAACTGGTTACATTTTGAAACTACCACTACCAGTCTATTACAGTTAATATTGTTAACAGCTTTTTTCCTTCCCTCAACATCTAGGCACAGGAGTGGCTGTGTGGTAAGAAGCTTACTTCCCAACTACATGGTTCTGGGTTCAGTTTCACTGCATGGCATCTTGGGAAAGTATCTTCTACTATAGCCTCAGGCTAACCAAGGCCTTGTGAGTGGATTTGGTTGACAGAAACTGGAAGAAGCCAATCATATATGTAGAGATGTGTGTGTGTGTTTGTGTCTGTGTTTGTCCCCCCACCATTGCTTGACAACCGATGTTGGTGTATTTACATCCCTGTAACTTAGTGGTTTGGCAAAAAAGATCGATAGAATAAATACTAGGCTTACAAAGAATAAGTCCTGGGGTCGACTTGTTCGACTAAAGGCAGTGCTCCAGCATGGCTGTAGTCAAATGACTGAAACAAGTAAAAGAATAAAAGAATATATGAATTTCAGAGTGCTCCAGCAAAGCTGTGTTAATGAAATGTACCCATAGCTAACAGGTTTTTTTGTTTACAGTGTATCTGCTCAGCTTTTGCCAATGGCAACATGATGATAGTTATGGAATTCTCTCTTGTCAAATATGGCTTTTATTGTCATCATGCAATCATACCTCGTATCAGGTTATGTATGCTGAGATTACTTTTATTACACTACACTCTTATTATTTCATTATAATGACATGAATCAAGCTGTTTCAGTGGAATATATTCGTGTCTGTAGTTACTATAGCAGAGTTTAATCTGCCATCAACTATCAACCATGCAAACAACTTCCCACACATCTTGATGTCTTAAATAAAAAACAAAGGTCAGCTGACAAGCTTAACATATACAGTCAGTGCTCTAATGCCTAATTTGAGGTTCATATTTTACACTTGGAGTATAAAATAGACCTCTTCTTAATAACTTAAGTTAAAAAGAAAAGGTCACCTGACAAGTTAACATATATCAGTGCTCTAATGCCTAATACATTGCCATGTATAAACTATTCTTATCTATGTTAGACAGCCTCACCCCTCATTTTCTAATGATGACTATATCAGTGTACCATTCACTAATAATATTCCTGTATTATTCCATATTAATCAACTAGCACTTATGATATTTAAGCATTTTTACTCTCTGCTAATTACATTCCCAGTTCTATCTATTTTTCAGCTGCAAATAAATTGTATATGTGTGTCTGTGTTGTAACATCATCACCCTCACAGTAGCTTGCCACGTACCATGCTCTTTTATCATCTCTCATGCACAACAACAGGGAAAGACCTAACAATGTTTGTTGCTTTGACTGGATGCTCTTTCTCTCACCAACTATTTTACAGCAAAGGTTGTCTGCATCAGGCCAAAGAGTGTGTGTGTGTGTGTTTGTGTGCACATAGAGAGAGATGGAGGGTGGGGGAGAGAGAATGAATAAGAGAACCTGAGGAAGAGTAGACATGCTGAAATGTTACTACTGACCTCTAACATTTCCTTTTTTTTTTATTGTCATCAATGAAAATACGTATCTTACTTTGTTTATTTCTCTTATTCTGTATGTGTCTCTTTCTGACTCTCTCTTCTGCTCTCTCTCTCTCTCTCTCTCTCTCTCACACACACACACACACACACACACACACTTTATTATTATTAGTTGTTTCATTCCAGTGTGTAAACTAACAAAAGAAACATGTTACCATATGTGTGAGAGAGAGAATGTGTGTGTGAAAGTGTGTGTGTGTGTGTGCATGAGAGAAAGAAAGAATGTGCATGTGAAAGTGTGTATGTATGTATATGTTTGTGTACCAGGATTTGTGTGTGTGTGTGTGTGTGTGTGTGTGTGATTTTTTTTTCCATCATAACCAGCTTGGTTATCTTTTTTATCTGTATTATAGCATATATATCATTATTCTATGAATGATAATTTTTAATCTATTGTCATAATCTATGCTGCTTTGACCCTCCTCCATCTACTCCCATTCCCAGCTACCACATATGATAAGTATATATTGTAAAACTTTGATCACTGAAATTAGCAAAGAGATGGCAACATGAAAAAAAAGCCTTTGTTGTTGGTACAAAAGAAGTGAATATTAAGAATATCACTCTGGTATATAACTGACCAGGTACTGTATTAGTGTGTCTAAAAACCAAATCATCTCCATGTAAATTGTTACTTTGTATTTGGCAATGATCCATTACTCCAGTGGTAGTTCCATAATGTTGGTCTGGTACAAAGTAATAATAGCATACTTTTCATCAAAAGTATCTCATATAACATCTGTTATTCTTTTTATCTATTAGTTTCAGTTGCAGGTTAATTACTGCAGTGAACTTTATTGTGTTCAGTGAAACAAATGATTAAAGAGAACAATAAAGATATGGTGTTAAGATCAAAACACCATAGACTTGTTATGTTCAGGATTATTTGAAACATCAATAGTTTTGTCTTAAAAGCTACAAGGATATCATTAGTCAATCAGTCAGATTATCTAAACCTTCAAACTACAGGATGTGTTAGATAGCTTTAGATTTCCAATTAACATTCTTCTCTCATATGGAGTAAATCTGCTGTTGAAATCAATTTAAAATTTTACAATAATTTCTCATTATAAATCAGTAATATTGTTTTTGAATGTGACTCTCAGTTTAAATGGTAACAACCAAAATTGTTTAAAAATTATTAAACACCAATCATTTTCACTGAATCAATAGTAAATTTTGCAACTGTTGATTCCTTTAAATTATTCATTTCTTCACTAACGTGTCTTGGCCATTTTGTTTAAACATTTGTTTTATAATTGTCTTCTATTTAACGATTGAATAGTTGGTATTAGTAAGGTTGCCCAGCCATGAAATGTTTAATGAAAAATTTCATGTGAAATAATTTTTTTAACCAAAAAAATATCAGAAAAATATCAATTTCAATATCAATTGCTGAGATGGGAGGAAAAAACTATTTTTTATTATTGCTAATCTTCGCACAATTCTTTGGAAGTCTGTTTGCAATGGTGAGTTGCACTTGTTTGATCTGTAATCTGGTCTGAGGTCATGAGCTATGGTTGATACAATTGCATTATGGTGGAATCTTTGTAACCTTTAAAAATTGATATGCAATCTTTATATTTGCTTTATTTTATCACTTTGTAGCAATAAGAAGTAGTATTATGACTAATAACACACACACACATATATGATAGACTCACCTGTCGAAGATGATGTATGAGTGTTCAGCTTTTGCCAAACGACCTGCACAAATGATTTGTTTATAGTGATCAAATGTCCATGCTGCACATTACCTCACTCTCACCATCAAATTGACATTGCCTGAACAGGTGCATGGTGTACCACACATCAGGTGTTCAAATGATTGCCAAGCAACATGAGATGAAATCCAGGAATTAAAATCAAATCACAATTGCTAGATCATAAATGCTACACCCTAACCACTAAATCATGCGCCCTCACACACACACACTATCACATACACACACACACACACATATATATAGGCGCAGGAGTGGCTGTGTGGTAAGTAGCTTGCTTACCAACTACATGGTTCTGGGTTCAATCCCACTGCGTGACACCTTGGGCAAGTGTCTTCTACTATAGCTCTGGGCCAACCAATGCCTCGTAAGTGGATTTGGCAGATGGAAACTGAAAGAAGCCCATCGTATATATATATCTATGTGTGTGTGTATGTGTGTTTCCTCAACATCGCTTGACAACTGATGCTGGTATGTTTATATCCCCGTAACTTAGTGGTTCAGCAAAGGGGACAGGTAAAATAAGTACTAGGCTTACAAAGAATAAGTTCTGGGGTCGATTTGATCGACTAAAGGCAGTGCTCTAGCATGGCCACAGTCAGATGACTGAAACAAATAAAAGAATAAAAGAATATATATATATAAATATATATATATATAAATATATATATATTGCTGTTGTAAAAATAACAATTTGAAATATTGAATACAGACAAACCACAATGGATTTGTTTCTTTTTAGAGTTTATAAAGTATGCCATTAGAGAGTATTTTGTTTGTATTTTTCTGGTTAACCAAATAAAGTTAAATTTATTGTTTGATCGATTTTAAAATAGAATGGTAGGAAAATTAAGTAAAGTTAATATGATTAGAAGTTATTCAGAACAGTGCCCATGACCCTTCATGAGACCTACATGACTGATGAAAGCAAGAGTGTTCTCAAACCAGAAAACTGACTCAAATGTTTGCAACAGAGTAACTTCACCAAAAGCACCAAAAGGTCAGGTGGTGGTATTCAATGGTACAATGAATTAACTCTACCACCCAAGTTAGTCACAACAGAGTTTGAACTCAAAACACAAAGAGCTAGAGCAAATATTGTCAAATATCCCATCCAATGCTTCAAAAATTCTGCAAGTCCACTGCCCTAAACTGGTACTTTATTTGTCAACCCAGGAAGGATGAAAGGCAGAGTTGACCTTGGTTGG
Organism: Octopus bimaculoides; assembly: GCF_001194135.2. Lineage (NCBI taxonomy): Eukaryota > Metazoa > Mollusca > Cephalopoda > Octopoda > Octopodidae > Octopus > Octopus bimaculoides. The sequence goes on from NC_068983.1 coordinate 94,027,457, forward strand.
ATTTGAACTCAGTATGCAAAAATTTGGAATAAATATGCAAGGCATTTTATCTGATGCACTAATGGCTCTGACATCTTCTCCCAAAATAAAGTTGACCTCAACAGACTTTGAACTCAGAATGCAAAAAGTTGTTGCTTTTAAATGATCTGAAATTACTACAGACGAGAGAACAAAATAATTATACTTCTATAAAAGAATTACTGTTCTGCATAAATTTTTGCATAAAGCTTTTGAAAAGTACAATAAGTTGTGATTGTCATTGTTGTTTAGCCACAAATCAACTTTAATCCATCAAATCTATGACCAAAGGGATTCCTGTCATGATTAACACATGTTTTCAAACTAAGAGTATCTATGTCTACATTATTCAATTTATCTTTCTTGCTTTTTAAGATGTAGAATGTGATCGAAGAATAATTTAGTTGCTGTTTCTAGTCAGTTGAACAACCATGTAGAGACTATATTTTCATGTTGTAGAGAGGGTTATGAGATGTCTGGAGCTAGATGAGTATAAGGAAGAAATTTTTTTGTAGTTTGATATATCTAGATAGTTCAGTGAGGCAGAAACTTATGTAGTAATGACAGAATGTGCAAAGGATGGAGACAGTAGATCAAAAGCTGAGCACTGAAAATGAAATAAAATCTAACAATCAATTCAATAGCCATCTGAATTCAGTCTGGAAATATTGCAGATACAACATACCCAAGGATAAATTTGGTTATTAAGTAAAAAAAATCAGTTATATATTGCCAATGTATTTTTTACATCTTATTTTCCTTCCTAAAGGCCATCTTAGATTTTATAAGATTGTTGAAGATTGTTAGAACCATCCAACATTGGCTGACTGAAAGATGTAAATAGTTGATGTGTTATAGTCATCTTTTCTTAATGTGCTAGAAGAAAATTTTCCAACATTTTCAGAGCCCTGATCACTTTTCTATATGGTGTTGTATTTTAGGTTGGTCAGCATATAGCATACATAGCATAAACATGTAATGATTACAAATAGGAAAAAATTACTGTTTGCATAGTATAGATATTGTTCTGACACCGCAACATCTGGTAGATGGCTTTGTTTTGATACTACTACATCTGGTGGGTGGTTGTCTTCTTACACCACAATATCTGGTCTATATCTTTTCTTTGAGACTGCTACATCCAGTAGATATCTATCTCTTGACTGTGCTACATTTTGGTGATATCTGCTTCTGGTGAGTGACTGTCATATGACACTGCTACATCTGATTGATGTCTGTCCTCTGGCACTGCTATATCTTGTGGACTGCTAACTTCTGAAACTGTTGTTTGGGAAACAGCTAACTTCAGACACTAGTACATCTGATGAATATTTTTCCCCTAGCAAACAGCTGTCTTCTGATGAATATCTTGTGGACATGTCTTATGACTTTACTTTGATTCAACAATTCATTTGTGAACTTGTCTTTATTTATCCCAGTATTGGGATATAATGTTAATACAAGTCATATCGATTAATTTCAATTGGTTTCATAATCAAGATTTTCATAAAGGGGTTAAAGAGGTTTGAATCAATCTCATAATATTACTCCAATTTTATTGACAACCAGACACCAATATGAAAGACAAAGTTACTCTCTTTTCCACTCTCCTATGGGAATTAAACCCAACACATATATATATAGGAAACCAAATACTGTACAGGTATTTTATCCAGCACTCTATTGTTTCTTAAAATATTTTCTGCAATACACATAGAATCTGATCAATAAATTACTAACATAAAAATATACAATGTTTAACAAATAAAAGTAAGAACTTTATTGTACACTTTCTAGAAATCACACAACAATGTTGAAATTGTTCCAAATAATACAGAAACTGAACATATTTAACTCATCTGCAATAAGAAATAAAATTACTCAATTCTATGTATTTCATTTATTGATATAAAATCTTGTGCAATATAGGCACCTGATAAACATGATAAGTTTTGAACTTTAAAAGAATGTAATATGGCATTTTAGTTCCACCTCTTTCTGAATAAACAATTAAATTAGAATCACCTTATTCTCCTTCAGAATAGAGCAATTTTTCCAATTGTATCCTGCTAGCTGATAGTGTGTTTTATTTTAAAATATCCTATTAGTCTTTGTTATGAAATTTATTCTTGTCTCATAATATTGATATTATAACAAAGATTATTTCCATTCAATGTACAAATGTTTGTAGATAACTGATTTTCTTTCATGTTTTGGTACATGTCTTGATAGGTTTTCTCCTACAAAAATATCACATTCCACCATTACAATTATTTGAGAAGAAAACTGATTTTAAATGTGTATGTTTGTTTGTTTTGTTTTGTGTTTGTTTCTATTCAAATTTGGTCGATTATTATAATGAATTTGCATTACAAAGAAATTAACAGCATTAGAACTGAATCAGTCAAAAGGACTTTTCTGGAAAAGAAACTTTTAGACTGGGGAAGATCGTTTGTATTCTTAAATTAGTTTCTATTGAATTTTCAATGATGTGAAGAGAAGTGAGTCAAACAATAGTTGGCAGATTTTATTTTTTTTACGTTTTAATTTCTAATTTTCTATCAAATTTCATTATGGAAGTGAAATCAGATGAAGAATAAGATTAATAGAGCTTCAAAGTTACCTTTATTGATCTGTTAATAAGGTGAAATACACTGGTCTATTATAAATTTATTGGTGATCAAACACAATAAGATAATTCCACTTAGATTTAAAGAATCAATGTTTCTTAATGTAAGCAGGAAGATATTTTAGTAAACCAACATTCATATTTACATAAGACCTTTCAGTTGCTTTTCTTCTTTTTTTTTACACACACACACACACACACACACATATATACTTTTCTTTTAAATTTCACATGAAAGTTATTAATTTGTCTTCCATGAACGAAAAGGCCTACTGGTCACCTAACATAAATCCTATGACCTAAGACAGTGAGTTAGTATTATCACTTCCTAGCGTTGTAATTCTTCTCTCAAGTTAGTATGCTATAAATCAAATGAAACATATCCTGAAATCATTAGACTAAACTGACAGCACATAAGAAGGGAAATAATCTTGTTCTAAAGTATTAGGCATAGAAAATGATTGAGGAAAAAATAAATCTCCATTGCTGTTGTTCTTGATTATTCCAGTTTTTGAAATGCATGTTAGATGTGAACAAATGTTTTTGTTTTGTTCTTGTTTCTTATTTCTTTTCTCATTTGACAAAGCACTGCTGTTAGAGAAGGTAGTCACCTTCACTACTTCTGCCACCTTTTCTAATTCCAGTTCTCAGATTTCGTGCAAATTTTGTATATTTCTTAACACCACAACATGCTTCAGTATCATGATTAGCTTGTACTGTCATCTAATTAATGATTTCTGACTCAGATGTTTGTGATATCTGACTGATATTACCAATATCAGTAAACAGACTGACACAGTATTCACACATCTATTATCAGATAGTCCTGTCCTGCAAACTAATTGTCTGTTCAAGAAGTTCTGCAATTCAGGCAACATCCTACTCAAAGCTAAGCAAATGTCCCATCACATAAATACTCCAATTTAACAAACCAGCAGGGAAGTGTCTATGTGCTCATGCAACCTGCTAGAAGTAACAGTCAAATTGCCCTCAAATACTATTCTATCAACTTAAGAAAAAGGACACATTAAATAATATAGTTCTAGATACATTATGTTTACACCAAAAAAAGAGACAAATATCATAGTTTTTGTAGATCAAGGATGACCTGTGGCTAAATAACTGCTACTCAGATTCAGCATTCTATTTGTTTCTTCCTGTTATTTTTTCGTTTATCAATTACACACATTCTCCTATAGCTGAACACTCATATTTATATGTAACTCATTTGTGTTTCCTGTTACTGTAGCTTCCTGCTAGCTATAGATAGCCGCAACCAAGTTTCAACAATAGTTTCTAGTTAAATCTATAATATGTTGATTTGATTGATAAATAATTAGTATATGATACTAATTAGTGCATAACATTTGCCTGCCTAGTTTCTATACTTTATCAGCATCGTCTTCCACAGACTTGGCTAATTCCTGATCCAGTACTACACCTGGGGAAACTTTTAATTTTTTTACCATGTGAAGGAAACTTATTTTTGTTTTTGGTATTAATATAAAATGTTTCATTTGAAGCTACTGCAAAATGAAGATTTTGCTCTATTTCTCGATACTGAATTTTATTGTTCATTAGCCAAAGATAAATAAGGAAAACAAAAACTTTTGGATTTATTGTCACCTATTCAATAAAGTCAGCAGCATGAATGAAAGGAGGCCGTGGCCCAGATTTGGACTTCTGGCTGTAGTTTGCTGACCCCTGAAATAATCTGCAAGTCACATTAGGCCTTGTTTTATTATTTCATTTTTGTAGATTTTAGTTTAAAAGTGTTAATCTTATGCTGTTAAAATTCAGGCCTTCTAATTCTACCTTTGAGCCAACATTAGCTTTCAGTATTGGTTCATTTTACCTTCTGTCTAGTCTTGCAGAATACAGACCATAAAGAGTTTTGTTCATTTTTTCTTGAGTAATTTTTGTAATTTCCAATTAATTTTATCATTTTTTTTTTTTTACCTTTTCTGTTATTTTATTATTTTCTAAACTTTTCCCTTCAACCTAATTAGATTCTCATTTGTATTATGTTGTTTTCTAATAAACTGAGAAACATTTCTAACTTTACTTGCTTGAAAGTATTTTTCTTGATATAAAGCAATTACTTCAATATAGTTCTTTATTTGTATCTTGCCTCTTCCTCCCTGTGTGCATGGTAGTTATATTTTAGCATAAATATCTTCAAGATAACAGATCAGAATGCCATGGGTAATGTTTTGATAACTGTCCATTGCCATTCTTATTTAGCCACAAAGTCAGCCCAGAACAGACTCTCTGGTCAAACAAACTCATAATATCTCAATTGTGACCATCACATCCTTTTCTGCTATCTAATGTGTTTTTTTTCTCTTTTTTTTAAAAAAAAAGATGGTAGGGTGTGGATTAAGGAAGATTTAGCTGCAATTTCAATTAGGTTAGGTGACTTTTCAGAGGACTTCATGCTTACATGAGCATGTCTGATATTTTGTACATTGAGAAAGGTTTCAAGTTTTATTATCTTTATTATTCATAGTTCTAAAAATTACTACTACTACTACTACTACCACTGAGGTTGTTATGAGTTATCGCTTTGGTTTTAAATTCCATGTGCCACATCAGATTATATTTGAACATCTTAGATAATAGCCCTGCATCTAAGTTGGATTAGTTTTCCCACCATCCAATATTGAATATTCTCAGAGCGAGTTTCTATTGCAGATTTTTTTTTTACTTTATTTTCTGTCTTTTTTTTTAATAAGTTTCTTTATTCGTTCTGCTTCTTCTCTCCAGGATAAGGTCTTCTTTGGCATGTGAATATTTCCCAAAACTATAATTATCTGTCATTTTTTTTTAAGTTTGAGGCATTCTCAGATAGCTTACATCATATTTTATTTTACTTCTTTCCTATTTATTTCCTTTTTTCTCCTGTTACTCCATGAAAACAGTAGTTTCCATGTCATTCTGCATCCCAAATTCCATTCTCATTCACTCCCTCACTCTCTTCTCTACACAAACACATGCGCACATACAGATATATTTTGCAACTTAGATAAGAGATAATTTGACATTTTTGTTTGTCATGTTACATCTTCTATAACTAGAATTCATGTTGATGTTGTTAGTACAACAGCTGCTACTGTTCTTGCTACTACTATTACTACTACTTCTACTATTGCTGTTAATGCTGCTGCTACTACTTCTATTACTTGTTGGTAGCGGTGGTCAGTGGCTCCATCTTTCATGAGTTTTCAACTCAAAAAACTCACTCTTTTACATAAATAAATTAATTAGAAGTCAAGTCAGAATGATGACAAATCAGTTCTAGATAATATTTCAAAATTAAATTCAAAATTTTATGGATATTCAATCAAGTGAAAGTAATGCTATAAAATCAAATTTTGCTATTATAAAATATTTCTGTCATAAATTTCCACTTAATAAATAATAAATTTACATTTTTTATGTCACATATATACACACACACACACACACACATTACATATATATATATATATATACACACACACACACACACACATATTTCTTTAATATGTATATACACATGCACACATCTATATATTCTATCTATTACATTAATATATGCATATACATATATACATGTGTGTGTGTGTGTGTGTGTGTGTGTGTGTGTGTGTGTGTGTGTGTGTGTGTGTGTGTGTGTGTGTGTGTGTGTGTGTGTGTGTATGTGTGTGTGTGTGTGTGTATTACATTATATTATATTAATAGAAAATTCAATTTATCTGAGAGCTTGTTAATTAGCAAAAAAATCTCATATTATATTAAAGAATATTTATAGATTTTGCAGGAAAAACACATTTGTATTCTTTATTAATTATGAAATTATTCATACCTTGAATTTAAATTTAGACTGTTTTCCCTTATTTATTTTTCCTGGTTTTCTTCAGGTTTATATTTATTTTTTGTTCATTGAAATAACTCATCTGCAGAAAGTTTTAGCAAATATATACTACAAATTGATTTTCATGCACAGAAAAAACTTCACAAAATATATGCATGCCAAGTCAACATACATGACCTAATGGTTTTCTACTGGACTCTTGGAAGACTGTTGGTGATGGTAGTGGTTGCTGCTGTTGTTTAACACCAGGTCAGCTCTGATCAAGCAGTCCTCTGATCCACTGATCAAAGACATTCAAGCCATGACAATCCTGGTTTTTTGTTGTTGTTTTTTTCTATTAATCTGTTACTATATTATCTAATATATCTCTTTGAACACTTTCAGGATCATTGTTTTTAATAAAATACACTACCCTGTCTATATATCTCAGTTAATTTTTGGAAAGATGATGATGATGATGATGATGATGATATATATATATATATATATATATCTTTTATCTTTTACTTGTTTCAGTCATTAGTTTGTGGCCGTGTGGGGGCACTGCCTTGAAGAATTTTTAGTTAAATGTGTTGACCCTCATAGTTACATTTTAAAAACTTGGTACTTATTCTATCAGTCTCTTTTGCTGGACCACTAAGTTACGAGAATGTAAACTCACAAACACCAGTTGTCAAGCAGTGGTGGAAACAAACACAGACATAAAGACATACACACACATATCATCATCATCATCATCATTATCATCATCATCATTTAACATCCGCTTTCCATGCTGGCATTGATTAGACGGTTTGACTGGAACTGGTAAGCCAGAGGGCTGTATTAGGTTTTTGTCTGATTTGGCATGGTTTCTATGGCTGGATACCCTTCTTAGCACTAACCACTCCAAGAGTGTAATGAGACTGAACCTGGAACCATGTGGTTGGGAAGTAAACTGATGTTTGGACCATATGTTACCAAAGGTTCATACATCAAGTCATGATGGAAGGTTCATTTTGAATATGAACACTTTGTATTATAGAACCAAAAGCATTTTCATGTTACTTAAGCCCTTCACTCCGTGTGAAGGGCTTAAGTAACTTTTCTCCACTGTTCTTGGCCTAGAACTGTCTTTTCTCTCCCAGGCCTTGCTGGTTATTAATTATCATCAATGCTTCTGTAATCTTACTTTTTCTCTTGGTAAGGTTGTTGAACCTAAGCAAATTTATTTTCACCTCTGGAAAGAGGTGGTCAATTTTAGTCCTGCCTCTATCCCTTGACTTGTCTGGCATAAAAGTCCTACCAGAAACTTGTGTTTCACCAGCGCACTGGCATAGCTCACAGGGTCATTGAGATACACAAGACTTCACACCACAAGGACTGTGATGATAGTCTTACATGGATTGGTATCAAAAGGGTGAAGATGATAACATATAATATAAGGGAGGTTTGGCTGTCACTTCTAGCAAGTCAAGCAATGATATCTTGTCCCCCCTGAGACTAGTGAGGGGATTTGCAATGATAAGAGTTGGATTAGAACAACAAAACTATCGGCATTAACTACAAGTATTCCCTCAAACAATAAGAGTCAGTTTGTGATCACTTGATCTTGCTAGAAATATTAGGCAACTCTCACTCAACCACAACCTATCATCTTAAAGGATATGCTAAAACTGTGTTGGATAAGGTAGTAGTAGATAAGCAATGCCTGAAAAACGTTTTGAATGGCCATGAATGGAATGCTTTTGAGTATATATCCAATCAGTGCTGATTTGGAGTTAAATAAACAACTAATAGTGAATATGTATGTGTAAGGTGTGTATATATACATATGTATTGCAGTGTGTATACTTTATATATAAAAAGAAGGTGGTGGGGTTCCTAGCTGGAACATATCAGAACACAGGATCAGGATTAATATGCTAAGATCTTTCTTCCATTACATTATTCTCCTTCACTGTCCACTTTACACATATGTTTTGTGTTGAGGGTTGGAGATCCCAGTAGCAATGAATGAAAAATGTCAAATAGAGTAGCATCCATACAATCAATTAGTAATACTAATAACAGTAACTGGATTACATTGAGTCTAGAGTAAATATTCAGCATAAAACAACAGTAAAGAAGAACATAATTCAGTTAATGATAACATTAGAAAGATTCAGTGTACCAGTATAAATTCATGCAGCATAGTATAAATACAACAGTATTATTAAATTTCAGAGATGTACTTGTCTGACAAGTGATATGATCTCTGTTGAAACTAAAGCATTAACAGCATAGAAGACTGTGTAATAGGCATTAAAAAACAACACACAAAAACTGTTGACTTCACTTAATCATCTGTGACCTTTTCCCTGACACAGTTCCACTATTTGGTAATTGTAATATAATAATTATTCCATAGACTGTAGTGTAAAGAATCTTCATTAGAAAATAATGGCCAGGGAATAGACCAGGTCTTTCTAGCATGCAGTTCAAAATTTTTACATGATAAATAAAAGTTCACTGGTCGAATTCAGTACCTTTAAGAAACAGCACAAAAATTAATATTTGTAATGTAAAAATGAACATCTTCAAAGATAATATAACTACAGTTTGTAAAACAGTAATAGGAATGGTATTAGCTCAAGAATCACAGCTTGTAAATGTAGCTGGATGAAGTAACTTTGTGTTAGTGTGTGGGTGCATTTGTGTGCATGTGAGTATATGCATGCATGTGATTTTTTCTTTCTTTGAGAAACAGAAGATCAATTGCTACTGCCACAAGGAGTCTGATTCTAATTTCTGTCTGGAAATTGCTTCTTTTATACTCTTTTGATGAACACAGTAGGTTCCAGACAAACATTTCAAAGGATGACAAATGCACCAAAAAACACTTTCTGATTGACTGAGAATAGCCATGAGATCAGTCATGTGACATGCTTTTGAAAATGTTATTTCAGAGCCATCTGAACATTAAAAGGTGCACCAAAGCAACTGATTAAGACATTCATACAAACATGCACCTAGTCACATGCACACACATAGATACATAAATACGTATAGGCCTTCACACACACATACACACTGTGAATTAGGGTGTGAAAACATACATTGTAAAATGTGACTGTATGTGTGTGTTGGTAAGTTTTTAAAGTTCTGATTAAGTACTTGGATCAATATAATCCACTAATCTCCCCTCTAAATTTCTGGATTTATTATTATTATGTCTCTTTATCACCGGTTTTGTTAGAGCTCCTGGAGTCTTACATGCATAGTGGGCTTGCTACCTGCAGCATACAGTACCATGCTATCCATTCTTTTCAACTATCTAATACTTTCCTGATTATTTTGTAACAGTTCTACTATTTCCTTTATATTCCCCTTGATGCCTTCTGATACTGTTCCCAAGAACCCGACAATAATTGGCACTATCTTCACCTTCTTCATTTTCCATAGCCAGGCCATTTCGTACTTAAGAGGGTTGTATTCATCTATCTTTTCACCTTCCTTCTTGACTATCCGTGAGTCAATGGGGCATGCAACATCAACTATATAGCATCTTGTCCACCACCACTAGGTCCAATCTGTTATGCTCTAGCACCTGATCTATTTGGATTGGGAAATCCCAAAGGATTTTGCTAGTCCCCAACTCCACCACTCTCATTATTATTATTATGGTGGCAGTGAGCTGGCAGAATCATTAGCATGGCAGAGAAAATGTTTAGCAGCATTTCATCTGTCTCTACATTCTGAGTTCAAATTCCACTAAGGTTGACTTTGCCTTTCATCCTTTTGGAGTCAATAAATTAAGCGCCAGTGAAACACTGGGGTCAATGTAATCAACTAGTCCCCTCCACCAAAATTTCAGGCTTTATGCCTTTAGTAGAAAGGATTATCATTATTATTATTATTGAATGAGAGAGCAATGCATGCCATCAAAGTGACAATGAGGTAAAATATATGAAGCCGAGTATACCCATCATGACCACCCATCTGATAAGGGTACACCGGCACATGCATCATAACCATATGTGCATGACATGGTGATCTCATATCAAGATAAACAGTGCATAATCTTGCAGGTAGGGCCCAGTTAGAATTTTCTTCGGGTCAAGTAGTCCATCCTGCTCAAATGGTCCTTGAATAAAGGTTGTTCGAGGATGCTGAACGAAACACTTATGTTTCCAGAGGTGAATTATTCAAACTCCAAACAATTCCTCTCAATACATGGCTATGATGCTCCCCCACTACTTCTGCTCATGATCAGAGATGCACATATCGCCAGCCACGAAAGGTGCTCAATTGGTTATGGTCAAACAATAATATTTGCTGTAGCCCATCTTTTATACCAAGACAAGACATGTACATGATAACATTTCCAATCAGTTAAGATCAGAAGCCATGTGAGCCAGTGCCTGGTACTGCATCAGGGTACTATTATTATTATTATTATTATTATTATTATTATTATTGTTCAGTAGTTTTATTTTTATAACGTGCTTTCACTTCACTACCGAGCGCAGCTCTGTGTGCCTTGGGTATGTGCTGTGGTTTGCTGTGGTGCTCTTATGTTTACTGTATTGAAAGTGTTTTGCGTAGAATGTGTGCAGTACCCAGTAGTGCAATTTTCTGCATGTTATATATATTTGTAAGTCCTG
>NC_068983.1:94039116-94045594 GCF_001194135.2 Octopus bimaculoides
CACATATTCTACAGTTACTTGTTATATTTCTTTTCATTATGTGTTTTTGGTAATTTCTGGTGGGGAGGCTCTGGTCTTGTGCAGCAATTAAAAACCCTTCAGTCTCTACTTTGAGTCCTGAGCTTCTCAGCCATTGCTGGGATTTTTCTCTGTCTATTTCTTTCGCATTTAGTTTAGCCCAGTATTTACCATGTAGGGGCTTTTATTATTATTATTATTATTATTATTATTATTATTATTATTATTAAGGCCATGAGCTAGCAGAATTGTTAGCATGCCAGGCAAAATGCTTAGCAGCATTTCATCTGACTGCATGATCTGGGTTCAAATTCTGCTGCAGTCAGCTTTGCCTTTCACCCTTCCAGGGTCAATGTTGACCAGAAAATGTTGAGAAATGACACCATCTGTAGCTCAGCTGAGAACAGAATATAGAGAGAGAGGGAGAGAGCGAGAGAAGGTGGGAGTGAACAAGTAAGAGAGAAAGATACAATGCACATATATATGTATACATACACACACATATATGCACATATATATATATATATATATATATATACACACACACTCACATATATGTTTATGTATATAATATGCACACTTATATAAATGTGTGTGTGTATGTGTGCATCCCTGTGTGTGAGTGTGTGTGTGCGTATAATACACTCACTCATGTATACATGTATGCAGCTCAGGAAGTTTCTCAAACTTAATGTAATTAATTTTTATCTGTCTGCCCTCCTGTATGTATGCGTGTAGAGAGAGATATATAGGGAGAAACATGTTTCACATATATAAGTATGTTTATGCAAAAGTTTTATCATTAATTTTCTCTTAATTTCCTCTATAAGGTTGTGACCTATGTGGCTGTATTAAATGGCTTCTTCTCAAATGTACTGTTCTTCTGTATACTTTTCTTAATCCAAACTGTCTTATTTCAAATCATTGTTAATCCATCTTAAGTATGGTTAAAATTTACTACAATTTTCCAATACTTTTTCGCATACCTCCTCTTACTCTCCCTCATAATATACCCATAAAAGGTGAATTCTCTCTTAAGTATATGACACATGATGCTTTTAATTCCTTGTTGTATTCTTAGTTAAATCTTCTTTTCTTGTATCTCAGTTCACATTTTATTATCCAATGGAATTGTCCCATTCCTGACTAACCTTTACAGATTTTTCTATCTTTATTGTCTATGTTGGCATATGACACTAAAACATGGGATTAAAATATGTTTTATATTTTGGTGACCTTCCAACTATTGGCTGCTTTATTATTAAGAGGAACCAAGTGTATTTCTTTAAATTCAAGTTCAAGGAATATTTTCTTGTCATTCCTTCTTACTAAGCATATGAGAACTTGAGTAGATTTTTTCTTTATTATTATTTGTATATTTGATTTGTGATTCCTCTTTAACTGTATTCATAATCTATCTCACTTCCATAGCCTCTTTTACTGCTGATATTCCTGGTAGCCAGAGAGTTTCTGGTTCGTGCATGTGTATATATGAATGTGTGTGTGTGTGTGTGTGCTCATGCGCACGTGTGTGTGTATGTGCATGTGTGTTTATGTGTGGTACATATGTGTAAATATCTACGTTTGTATTAGTCATTGGTTAATGTCTGTATTTGTCTTGTAAATGCTACAGCTGTATGTGGTAGCTGCAGTATTTCTGTTAATATCAAATGCTCTTAACTATACAATTCCCATCTACTGGCAATTGTCGGTTCCAAGGAAGAAGCAGAGAAGAGTTGCCACCATTACTGCTTGTTCGCTCTGCATGTGAATATTTTATGGTAGTAGTGAGAACCCCCTTTTGTTTTTCATCATGATCAACATTATTGCAGCATTTGTATTTTTGCATTTATATTGAGATAAAAACCTTTAAGTAATGATATTTTCATATCCTATACACCATAATGGAATTGTTTCAACCAATGGGATTTCTCCTATAACTAATCATTTTATCATTATACTTTACTCACAGATTTCTATCTACAACATTGTCTACTATAGATATTGTTGTATACAGTTTGTGTCTTTTATTCAGACATACTTCTAGTTTATGTCTACAGTTATTTCATATCATCTAAAAATATCATCAGTTTAATTGATAGTAATATATCCACCACCTTTAACATTGGCCAGTTGTGATGGCTGTGACAGTGGTATCATTTTTTTAACGTCTATTGTTACCTTACTGTGGAATGTAGAGTGGCTCAATAATACAGGATGTCATCTTTCATCAAGATCCTATGTCATCTCGTCTGTAAGGCCTGTCAGCATAAGTTCCAGGTACCCAATATACTTCCATAGGTATATTCTGCTCCCAGTATGCAGTACCCCTACCCAACTTCCATTATTTACCTCACATAATGATATCAATGCTGTCATCTCTCCTGTATATATGAGTTGATATTTTTAATGCTATGCTATTCTCTAAGCTCCCTTGTGCTCCATCTTTCTTACAAGTTTGTTAAACATCCAACAGACAGTACTTGATGTTTTTCTCTACCTCTGCAGGTCCTCCACAATCAACACTCATCTAACATGACACATCTTATACACACTTAATACAATCTGCTTTTCACACAGATAGAGAAATTGTTGCCAAAAGAGACAAACAAATTACTGAAATTCTTTTCCTTTTTTCTTTTTCCTAGAAACTATGCTTTTACTATTATCATCTCCCCTACTAATTAGATTATCTAGGTAACAAACTATTAATTACATATAACGTCATATCTGAATAGTTCAAGGGCTTTACTTTAAGTATTTTACTACTGTTAACTGTTTCCTTGCATTTATCATGTCTGAAGTCCTTGTTCAGCCAGCCTGAAATTCTGTAGTATCCATTGTCTACCCACTGCTTGCATAAGTACACAGTATCAGATTCCTACTTATAATCTTCCAATATTTTAAACACAACCACTTTTCACTGGGATTTTATGATCCGTTTCAGTTGGAACTTTGGTCCTTGCTAACTTCATTTAGCATTTAAACTGGCCATATGCAGCCCAAATATTCTACCTGCTTTATGTTCAAATTGGCTAGATCCGGTTTCTCACATCCACCTTATGTCATTCTATAAATATACAATCACATCATTGAAATTTCTGAGTTATTAGATAATGCATGATTAATTCAAAATAATGTGAATAAATAAGCATTGCATTTGAGAAAGTAATCTGAATGTTAAAGGATTAAACTCCAGACAACTCTGGTCTTATAATGAGATCCAGGTCATCAGTACAGAGCATAACCCAAAGCCACCTAGATTTGAACTCCTACATGATGGCCTCAAAAGCTTTAATGAACAACAGGCTGAGGATATAACCATGATGAATGCCTACTTGCACATTAAATTCCTTATAGACTTGATTTTCAATGCTTATTTCAGCCTTGTATGATGTAACTGCTTATGAAAGCAGTTTATTTACCTTTAGATGACTCAGAATCCATCAGACTACTAAATGTGAGGTCAAAAAACCTCTCCAATTCAACAAATGCAAATAAAGTTATTTGTTCCCCTCCTACTATGAATGTCTTTGTTTTATTCATTAGATTGGCACTCCACTGATTATGACAACAAAGGTTCCAGTTGATCTGACCAATGGAACAATCTGCTTATGAAATTAACATGCAAGTTGTTGAGCACTCCACAAACATGTCTACCCTTAATGTAGTTCAAAGGGAGATTCAGAGTGACACAGAATGTGACAAGGCTGGCCCTTTGAAATACAGGTACTATTCATTTTTGTCAGCTGAGTGGCATTAGAAATAAGCCATAACTGTTTTCACCTCCTAAGACAAATCCATATGACCTGGATTGACAAAGCCTGCTTAAAATATCAGTCAAAAAAAATAATCATACCATATTTTATCTAAACTCTTTAAAAAAAAGGGAAGAAAGCATCGAATATTGTAGTCCCCAATACATTATACTTAAAAGAATGGGATGGTCATGACTGGGCCTATTGAAGTTGAAACGACAACAAATTCAAACTGTATCTTATTCAAATTATTCCTATCTTTCACTAACTTTCCCATGACTATTTCAGCTACTTTCAAGTTATGGAACTACTTCCATAACTTGCATATTCCATGATATTTGATCTGAATGTTATGTTCAAGATATAAATAATATACTTGAATATGCTACCAGATATTATATTCAGAAATATTTTATAAAAATATTTATTTTTCTTTGAATCAAACAAAAAGAATGTTGTGCTGACAATTTTTTTTTTCCCCTCTTATAATCTGACTGTTTGACATCCTTCCCATAAACATTCAAGATGTTTCTTTAGACACTAAATAATCTATCATTTCCAATTCCTTCAGCAATAATCTCGCATTTCCAATTCCTTCACCCTGCAGCAACTAATACAATTTCTTGACTTTTTCTCTAATATATTTTGATTTCAACAACAAACAAGTTTGGTTTGTGTTTTTAAAGTATTTTTTGTTTTGTTTTTTTAATTTAATTTTATTTTTTCACTCTTATTAGATTTAGATTTTTATGTGGTAGTTCACATAATAAGTGAGGATTTCAGGAAGTTTTCATACATTTTGCTAGCCTTCCTGTTATTCCTTTTGCTTTACTTTGCATCTTTTTAACTGTTGATGTAAACTGTTGAAAGTCAGGCTTGCTAACCATATTCTTTTTGTTGTTCTTTCAAGTTTATTTGTTTACATTTAAGAATTGTGTTTGTTTTATATTTAATATTGAAATTTTATTTTCTAGGTATTTCATTGTTTCTTGTTTTTTTTTTGTTTTTTTTTTCATGTGTATTCATGGATTTGTGCCTTATTCCTGTTTTATTCCCATGATGTTACAGTACAAATTTTCTTGTAGCTTCAATTACTTTGATCAAATATGTCCTTCATTTGCCATAATGGAATTACATTTGCACAAATGGGATTTCTCTTGTGACTAATCATTTTATCATCATACTTTACACAAAGATTTCTATCTACGACATTGTCAAATATAACTGTTTGATCTATTATTGTACACTTTGTGTCATTTATTGAGGTGTACCTGCTATTTTATATCTAGTCATTTCGTATCATCTAAAAAAATGTCATCAGTTTAATAGATAGTATATTCCTCATCAGCCAATTGTAATGGCTGTGACAATGGCATAATTTTCTATCTAGTCATTTCGTATCATCTAAAAAAATGTCATCAGTTTAATAGATAGTATATTCCTCATCAGCCAATTGTAATGGCTGTGACAATGGCATAATTACTTTAAGGTCTATTGTTACCTTGCTGTCAAATGTAGAATTGGTCTATAATACAGGATATCACCTTTTCAAGATCCTATGTCATCTTATCTATAAGGCCTTGCTATCAGTATGCAATATACTGCTCTACCACCCATCATTCACATCTGTTTATATCACATGTTGATATCAATGCAGTCATCTCCCCTGCAGTATATACGAATTGATATCTTTAATGCCATACTATTCTCTCAGCTCATTTGTGCTCCCCATTTCTTACAAGTTCATGTTAAACATCCAACAGACAACACTTGATGTTTTTCCCACCTCCACAGGTCATTCACAACAAATGCTTATCTAACATGACACATAACATAATACAATTTGATTTTCATATAGACAGAGACTGATGCTAACAGAAGCAAACAGATCAGTGAACCTGCTCTTTCTTTTCTTATGTTAGAAATTATACTTTTACTACAATCATCTTCACTACAAATTAGACCATTTAGGTAACAGAAACTATTAACAACATTTAGTGTCATATCTGAATGGTTCATGGGCTTGATTTCAAGTGCAATACTACTGTTAATTATTTCCTTACATTATTATTTCCTTTGCCAGGCACTCTCTCTGATAGCTGTGGTTTGTCCAGAATTGCTTCTTCCTCTATAGGAAATTCGCCTAATAGTCCTGTAACGGGCATTTTAGTGCCTTGGCCTCCTGAACTGCAACTACGTCGGTAAGATCCCCTCCTTCTGCCTCACTGTGAGGCTATTTTGCTACATCCCTACCCCTTAGAAAATCAGTAGTTCTATTTCTGCCTTGCTATAATATTAATGTATTTTCATTTGTAGTTAATTTCTTTCCTGTTGTCTCCCTTTAGGTTGGTCAGTTTTGTGTTCCCTATGTAGAAATCTAAAATGCATGCAAGCCCATTGCCCATTTTATCTACATTTATTCCTTATATGATATTGTGTATTAATATAAATGATTATATGCCTTCACATACTTAAATGTTTTGTATGGTTGACTTTGCAATCAATTATATTCATTGGTAGGTCTAAAATAAACTTAGACTCACTGTTGAATATTGCTGATTGTAACATCAATTGTACAAAACCTTTAGCTGTCAGCATATAACCTTGTTTATTAAAATGCAATTATAACAAACTTTTCACACTTGTAACATCAGTGTGTATTTTTGAATGCAAATGCAAACAAAAACATTTATGGGTGTATA
>NC_068983.1:94045786-94051416 GCF_001194135.2 Octopus bimaculoides
ATATATTTATATATATATATACACACACACATATATATATATACATATACATACATATATATATATACATGTGTGCATTTTTGCCTTTAGGTCTCTAAATAAGAGGAAAAAAAATATTCAGTACATATACTAGAGTTCATTTATTCATGCAAAGCTGATGATTCGATCAATCATTATTCTGGGTATCTCATATATATGAGTTTGTTTATGAACACATGCAGGTGAATCATCAGCTTCAAATCAATAGGCATATATGTGTGTGTATGTGTGTTTGTATATTAGTTTGTGTACTTCTCTTTAGACTCCTCCTTCCCATCATTACACAACTCTGGAAAAGAATGTATGTGATCCAGTAGGTGAGGAAAGGTACTGTTGTGTAAGGAATTACAATTAGTTATCTGTAGAAAATACCCTCCATAACTCCAAAGATTTGGCTGTAATCTTCACACATTGTCAAATGGAATATGAAGTAAATTACAAAATTGGTTTGCTTGTTTGTTTGTTTATTTTCCTCTGCCTCTCCAACCCCCTTTTTTTTGTCTATTTTTGCTAATAGCATAGATTAATCAAGTCATCACAGTAATTCTCCTCCAATTATTCCTGTTCATTTGTTAAATTTACTTGCCTTGGGTTATGATGAACCTTTTAACCTTCTCTTTAGCTCATTCCAACTGCCATTATTCTCAAACTTGCAGTATTTATTCATTCTGTTGAAGGAATCTCTTAATATCTTTCACTTCTGACCATGTTTCTCAAGTAATTTATTTCTATATTTTAGGCATTTCCATCAAAAAATCTTTCATTTCTTTGCTTTCAGCTATAATGATTCAGTTGTGTATTTTCAATATTCTCAATATTCAACAGTGGTTTCCAAATATAGCTTTCTTTCGATCGGGCATTGGGTCGATTTTGTAGGTAAGGGTTCAGGTTAATTAAATTGATGCCAGTCAGCATCGTACTTACCGTTTTATTCTTGTGAGTTTGATAACATAAAAGAGTAAGTCAAAATCAGCATGGTTTTGAACAGAAACTCTTAACTAAACACTTGAAAGTAATCAGTTTCCTTTTCAACTATTTTGGCAATTTCCTGGTTCCATTGCATTCCTGATCCAACTGTAACTTGTGAGTCATTTTATTATTGCTTTCATCATCATCACCAACTTACATCAACATAATCATCATTATCGTTTATCCACTGTCCACCAGTATTCCTTTTAAATGGTCTGGTTTATATGAGACTGTATATCTCTCTTTAGCATCAGTGAACAAGATTCTTCTGACTTATAAAATACAACTATAAATACAACTATCTGGCTTAAAATGAAATATTACACCTTTTCTTGAATGAAACATGATATATCTACAGCGTCTGATCAAACAGAATTTACCGTTTCCTGAAGTAAGCCCAGGTTAGCCCAACTGACTCCTTTAATTGAAACAGGAGCTTGTATTGTAATTTATCTCATAGATACTTTAGATATAACAAAACAAAAAAATCTACCTACTAATTATTTTTCTTTTTACTGTCATAGCTTCTCTTTGTGTCTTTATTACAAAGTCTGTTCTATTTTTGTAAGTCTAATATTGGCTATAAAGTATATTGCTCTGCATTCATGCAGCGACACATCAATCTACACACTGGTGAACATTTTAGGAAAGGCAATTAGAATATTAATCCTGAAACATCATGGTACATTATCATATATATATTGGGGGAGATAGTGTGAGAGAGAATGAGAAATGAGGAGGTAGGAAGACTTAACTTTTGTTAGCTGTAAAGTACAATATTGCTAGTCTACGTTAAAAACAAATGAAATTCTCTAAATATTATTCCACATAAAATTTCACACAAACATAGATCAAAAGAAAGTGGAATGAAATATGAGTGAATTTATTGTAGAAATCAGCCATGCAAGTTAAGATTGATTGCAAGTTTGGTCTGTTGTGGTAACATGATCACAGACCCAAAGGACAGGATGTGTGGATGATAAACACACAAGAGAAGACTGTTTCAGCCACCTTCATGAAAATATTATTTGAATTGACTTTATGCAGTGTTATAGCAGCATAGTTCTTTCTAAAACAATGTGAGTTTCAACTGTTACATTACAAGAGCATGAGTTCAAAGCATAGTGCTGCTATTAAAGTTTACTCTTATATAAATGTATTCTATTTGTTTCAGTTTGTAACGATGATAGACCCGAATAACGTATTAAACTTCCAGCTCATAGGTTATAAGTTCAGTACTGCTGTTAGAATATTTTTGTGTTTCTCAGAAAAACACTGTACTATGCTTTTCCTTCAATCCCCCTACCTGTTAGAAATAGATACCAATATCAGTCCATTAAGCTACCAGACCAATGAAGTTCAGTCACAGATCACATTTCACTAGTGAAATTGGTTCAGTCAGACACCTGTCATGTCAGTAATAGGAAGCAGATCAATATACTTTCCTCTCAGACTACAGTCCACCAGTTGTGTTCCTTTGCCTTGTCATTGGACCCACTCTCTACTTTTGATTATGAGCTGTATGTTTGTTGGTAGTAGTGCACTAGAACTCATCATATATGTATATATATATATACATGTACATATACATATGTATATACATATATGTATACATATGTGTATACGTATATGTACAAGCATGTATATACATATATGTATACATATGTATACACATGTATATACATATATGTATATACATGTATATACAAATATTTATACACATGTATATACAAATATTTAGGAGTGGCTGTGTGGTAAGTAGCTTGCATACCAACCACATGGTCCAGGATTCAGTCCCACTGCGTGGCACCTTGGGTAAGTGTCTTCTACTATAGCCTCGGGCCGACCAAAGCCTTGTGAGTGGATTTGGTAGACGGAAACTGAAAGAAGCCCGTCGTATATATGTATATATATATGTATGTGTGTATGTGTTTGTGTGTCTGTGTTTGTCTCTCCAACATCGCTTGACAACCGATGCTGGTGTGTTTATGTCCCCGTAACTTAGCGGTTCGGCAAAAGAGACCGATAGAATAAGTACTAGGCTTACAAAGAATAAGTCCTGGGGTCGATTTGCTCGACTAAAGGCGGTGCTCCAGCATGGCCACAGTCAAAAGACTGAAACAAGTAAAAGAGTAAAAGACACATGTATATGCATATACATCTACATGTGTATATACATATATATATATACATATGCATATATGTATATATGTGTGTGTGTGTGTGTGTGTTTATGTACATATATAAAAAAGTTGTATAAATATGTATGTACATATTTATATCACTTTTAAGTTATCTCTGCAAATTTTCTATAGAATTTAGACTGAACACTGAAAGTTACAATGCTTCATATACAAATGTCTCTATTAAACAATGTGATCAAAGAAAGAAAAATAGATAATGAGTGTATATGCATATTTCAGTTCTTGCTCCTCCTTCAGCACCACAAGCAAATCATTAGCCCTCCATGAATAAATTGCTTAAACATCCACTCAGTTTAGAGGTGTAACACTATTGGATAGACTAATTTGCATATCAAACACATTCCTGACAACTGCTATATACATATTAAATGCTGGTAGGGACACCATATTTTTTCGTTTTGAAACCATAATATACCATTCTTCTAATTTCAATCACATTGTTTACATAGACTTAATCAATTATGAAACATTATAACTTTCAGTTCTGGCTCTAAATTCTATAGAAAATCTGTAGAGATAGCTTAAAAGTGATTGTATGACACTGCTAACACAAAAATATGACACAGTACTAACTAATAAACTTTAATATACTGGTAGTGTATTATGGTTTAGGACAGGAATAGGTGTTTTGCTGTCGGGGAGATACATGGTTACCCCTGCAGGAAGAGAAAGAAGATGGTGATGAAAATGTATCTGTGTGAACCCTCAGGTTACTGGAAGGTGAATAGAGAAGTTGTATGGGTGGCTAAGTTCATGGGAGTGTGAGAGGTGAGTGGCAAATGGATAGAGGAAGATGGTGTGTGTGTGAGAGTACATGGCTTTGTGGTTAGAGTGTTGCACTCACAATAACAAGACTGTGATTTTGATTCCCAGACCAATGATGCAGTGCATTTTTGAGTAAAACAGTTCATTTCACATCGCACCAATCCATTCAGCTGTAAATGGGTCACCCTGTGACAGTCTAGTTTTCCATTCATGGAGAATGTTGGGCTGCCCACCTAGCTGGTGTGGTAACATCATTCCAAAGTGATTACAATGCAAGGAAACACATTGTGACCAGTGGAGTATAACAACATCTAATAGTCTGACCAATAAAAAAAATGGTAAAGATTCCCTTCCTTCATGAACGACCATGGGATTACACCTAGAAAGTTCCTAAGGCACCAGTCTGGGCAAGGTTGTTTACAGAAGACCAGCAGGCACCCACACATGCCAGTCTCTTCCCCTCTCCATACCACTGATGTTGTCCAAGAAAATGACAAAGGAACGTATGAGAGTTCTGCAATTTCTTGCTAAACAATCACACAGATGATTTGTTTATAGTGATCAAATGTTTGTGTTCCCATAAGTTCATTCCTTCCAGCAAATCGACATTACCTGTACATGTGCACAAAGTGTCACATGTCAGATGACAAAATGATTGCAAATCAATGTGAAATGAAATGTTTTGCTCAAGAACACAATGCAATGCCTGGTCTGGGAATCGAAACCATGATCTCACAATCATGAGTGCAACATTCTAACCACTAAGCCATGTACCTTCATATATATATATATATATATATATATACACATACACACGCACGCACACACACAATTACATAACCAAATCAGTTTTTGTATGCACAATCATCCACTTCGTTACAATATATGATAAATCAGTTACTAAGTATATAATCAACCAGTCAGTTTTTTGTAATATGATAAAACCAGTTTCCATATATGTTTGTTTGTATGTGTGTGTGTGTGTGTGTGTGTGTGTGTGTGTGTGTGTAAAACAATTACACTATATGTAACATCTCAATGATTGGTGTATATAATAATGGTACAATTCTCTATAACTGTCAAATCAAATAAGAAACCATTTCCACATAGTACTAGCTGTGTACAAATGGTATCTACATTATAAAAGTCAGCTTGATACTGAATCAAAAATATTTAAATAAGAAATAAATTCGTATAGCCCCAAGCTGACCAATATCTTATGAGTAGATATGGTAGACAGTAACTGAAAGCAGCCCATCATATATATGTGTATATGTATATATATAAGAATGATATAACACTAAGATGGAGGATAACAGGCTCTAATGGTAGATCACAACATTTGTTTTTGCGTCGCACACTAGCTTTGAGTTGCTGAGTTTATAGTCATACACCATAATAGAAGATTGTACTTTATGATTATTATGATATATTTGAATATTTTTCAGCAACGGTTGTGTGTGTGTGTTTCATCAGATGAAATACTATAAGGCATTTATGTATAGTAATGCCCTTAATATAAATGAATATATTTATAGGGAATAATTAATAAATTTTTCCCTTATGAGGTTTTTCTAGCTAACTACTTGATAAATTCTTATAAAGATTTTATCGTATATTTAAATTATATATATATATATAGATATAGATATA
>NC_068983.1:94052762-94059438 GCF_001194135.2 Octopus bimaculoides
GGCACATAAAAGACACCATTTCGAGCGTGGCCGTTTTCGTGCGGGTGACACGTAAAAGCACCCACTACACTCTCTGAGTGGTTGGCGTTAGGAAGGGCATACAGCTGTAGAAACTCTGCCAAATTAGATTGGAGCCTGGTGTTGCCATCCGGTTTCACCAGTCCTCAGTCAAATCGTCCAACCCATGCTAGCATGGAAAGCGAACGTTAAACGATGATGATGATGATGATAATATAAATTCGGTGTGTGTTGCATTCCATTACTTAATGAATGAAAAAATGTATGGTAAATAAACATACAACATAACATACACTGAGTGTAAAACCGGATGGAAGACAAACACAAAAGGTACCTAATTTTTCATCAGTTATCAACCAATTGCTAATACAGTTTCACATCTTTATTGATAAGACTAACAATGTCACAACTGGCAGCACCCACAAAAAATATTCTTTTTGCAGAGAATTCAGGGCCAAGAGCTAACAAAACAAAATAAATCAAAATGACACAGAATGTGATTTAGGATGGTGAACAAGGACAAATAGTCAAGCAAAATACAGCCTTAGAAGACGAGAATAGTGGGTAACTCTTAGAAAATGTCCGAAAGGACAGGGAGACAGAGAATTTGCAACTGGTCAGCCACCTGACCTTGTGTTGTAGTTAGGGAGCTACACTCACAATCACGAGATCATGGTCTCAATTCCTAGAGCAGGCGGTGCATTGTGTTCTTGAATAAAACATTTCATCTCACATTGCTTTGTAGTCACTTCAACACTTGACTGCATCTGTTCAGACAACATTGATTTGAGAGAGAGAGAGTGAGCTAATGTGTGACACAAACGTTTGATCACTATAAACAAATCATTTGTGCAGGTCAGTTCCCAAAAGCTGAACACTCATACATCATCTTTGACAGGAGAGTCCATCATATATATATATACATATATATATATATATACACACACAACAGATTTCTTTCAGTTTCTGTTTACCAAATCCAGTGATTCAGTGTGATGGTGACATGTATGTATGTGTGTGCAAGTGTTTGTCTCCTTGTCTTGACATTCATGTGATTGTTGTAAATAAATGGCATGACTGGCTGTATGGAAATATTACCTTGCTTGGAAATAGGTAAGGATTGACAACAGGAAAGGCATCCAGACGTATATAAAATTTGCTTCAGTAAACTATGTCCGACCCATGGAAGCATGGAAATGTGCATGTGAAAATGATGATGAGGAATATGAGTATTAAATTTATAAGCTGTCCTCAAAGAAAGACATCTATGTCAGGCAGAAATAACTTACAAACGTCCATTTCTAGAACTGACTTGAAGAAATATGGTACATTATTTAGCACAAGGCCAAAAGTTTTGAAGGAAGTATATAAAGTTAATAGAATCAATCCCCAGTATATGTCTGGTATTATTTTATCAACATTCTAGATGAAAACCAAAGTTGACTGTGGTGCAATTTGAACTCAGAATTTAAAGCACTGTAACAAAGTACTGTAAGGCATTTTGTCCAACTTTAATAATTCTGCCAATCCACTACCCTGGTTTGCATAAATATTGATTTCAAATTTTGCCACAAGGCCAGCAATTTTGATGGAAGGGATTAGTCAATTACAGTGACCCATGTACTCAACTGGTACTTATTTCATCAACCCCAAAAAGATGAAAGGCAAAGCTGACCTCAGAGGAATGTGAACTCAAAACTCGAAGATGGACAAAATGCCACTAAGTATTTTACCCAGCACAGTAAGGTTTGCATAAATATTAATAGCAGTATATTCTCCACAGATACCACCTCAAATAGTTATAAACTTATTACTACCAGTTGACTACCATCACAACAACAATAACTACCACTACCTATGCAGCAACTGTAATTATTATTCTCGTCATCATTGATATTTCCCTTTAACACATTTCAGCATCATTCTCACCACCATCATTCATTATTATCACCATTATCATCGTTAATATAACTACCACCATCATCATAATGATGTAGCAGACTTTCAGTCACCATGGCTGCTATAACTGTCAATATCATTACTAACTAAAAAATACTCATGAGAAAAAAATGATATTAATGATTAGCTAATATTATTTTTACGTTTATGTATTTGTTTTGCAAGATTCCTGGTGTGAAATCGTGTGTTGAAACAGATATCATTATACTTGGTGATGGTCATATTTTGCCAATTAAATACATACACTATATGTTCGGTCTTTACTACAGCTTTATTATTACTATTTTTGTTTCTTTTTATTAAAGCTCTTTTGTTACATATCATGTGACCTCTTCAGTGACTCTCTATCCCTCATGTCTCCTCTTGTTCTGCTTATTTCACATGGTATAGAGAGTCACTGAAGAGGTCACAGAATGTGTGATGAAAGAGCTTTGACAAAGAAACCAATATAGTAAAAATAAAGCTGAAATACAATAAGCAGAACAAGAGGAGACATGTGAGATAGAGAGTTGCTGAAGAGGTCACAGAATACGTGCTTATTGATAACATTGATCCCAGTGCTCAACTGGTACTTATTTCATCGATCCTGAAAGATGAAAAGCAAAGTTGACCTGGGCAAAATTTGATCTCAGAATGGAAAGAGCTGAAAGAAATGTCATTAAGCATTCTGTCTGATGTTGTAATGATTCTGCCAGCTCACCATCTTAATTATACTAATGATGGTACAAGGCCAGCAATTTTGATGAGAGGTGGTTAGTCAGTTACTTTATCCTTGGTACTTAACTGCTATTTCATTTTTATCAGACTTGAAAGGATGAAAAGTAAAGTCGATCTCAGCAGAATTTGAACTCAGAATGAAAAGACAGATGCAATGTCACAAAGCATTTTACCCAGCATGCTAACAATTTGGCCAGCTTGCAGCCCTAATAATAATAATAATAATAATAATAATAATAACAATAACAATAACAATAATAATAATAATAATAATAATAATAATAGTAGTAGTAGTGACAGGTGTAACAATCCTTTCTATTATAGGTACAAGGCCTGAAATTTACATGGAGGGGTTAGTCAATTGCATGACCCCAATGATCAGTTGATACTTATTTTTTTCTACCCTGAAAGGATGAAGAGCAAAATCGACCTTGGCAGCATTAGAACTTAGATCATAAAGCTGGAAGGAATGCCACTAAGCATTTTGTCCAGCATGCTAACAATTCTGAAACCAATGCCATGAAAAGACAATTGCTGTCCCAACAGTGAAAGAAAGAAAACACGACTACATAGAGCAAAAGAAAAAGATATTGAACAAAGAATAGTAGAGAGGTCAATAAATCTGCAGGAAAGAAATAACAGCCCTGATAAGGATAAATATGTGGAAGGAACATTACAGAGGAAGAAAGGAGCTTACTACAATGCCTAAATGAGTTATGAACTCGTGAAAGTAAGATAACCACCAGCCTTAAGAGGAATTGAGAAAAGAAAACTACATAAAGTCGGGAAGAAGATGGATAAGCTGTTACCAAAAATCTGTGTTGAAAAATAAGACCTAAACAATCTCCACTGTGGAAATTTTGGGGGTTAAAAGCCAAAGAAAACATTGGACAGACAAAGATCCATGTTGAAAATGAAGACTTGAGAACCAAATTGAACAACTCAGTAGAGATCTTAGAAGAATAAATGTTGCCATAGAAAAGATGTTGAGGAAAAGACACAAGAATGAGTTGCAAAGAATGTACAACATTTAACACAAAGAATGAAAATGATAAAGGTTTCAAATTTTGGCACAAGGCCAGCAATTTTGGGGAGGGGGTTTGTCAATTGCATCAGCCCCAGTGCTCAGCTGGTACTTATTTTAGTGACCCTGAAAGGATAAAAGGCAAAGCTGACATTGGCAGAATTAGCCAATATAAATCTTGGTTGGTTAGTTGATTTCTTCACACTTTATATTGTATAGAGAGAGAGCAGGGAAAGAGAAAAAGAAAATTAACATAAGAGGTACAGGATGAGTGCTAATACAAGGAGTGGTCACAGACAATGAGCAAAGGAACACAGCATACACACACACACAGTGTGAGATAAAAATATCAAGGAGACAGAAGGGGAGGGAGTATTTCATCCTTTTGTATAAGCACCAAGAAATTTGATAAAATTTTAAATTATAATTATTGTATATATATATATATATATATATATATATATATATATACACACACAAACACACTATATTTCCTGATATTACCCGTGATGGTAGCAAATGTATACTTCCAAAGATGCTCATCATATGATGAGTAACACTCTAGTGATAATAAAGTGATTTCTAATTGAGACAAAAGGCCAGCAATTTTTGAGGGAAGAGCATGTAGTTGATACCATTAACTCCAGTACTTGACTGGTACTTTATTTTGTCAGCCCTGAAAGGATGAAAGGCAAAGTTTCACTCAAAACAAAGCAATGGAGCAAATGTGGTAAAGAAATTTTTTCCCCAATTCATTAATGAGTCTACCAGTTTGCCACCTAATAATAAGTATAGGTGCCTAGGAAATGGTTAAAATACATACATATATATACCCCACAGAATTTAAGCAAAGACATAGCATAAAGGAAAATAGCACTGCAAGACACTGAACATGCATAACACAGCATACTTTTAGTACCTAATTCAACCAAATATTATGAAGAAATTATCTCCCATGTAGTAGCTGTGACCACTAGTGGAACCTCATATGTTTGAAACACTTGAGCTGTGATTTCAACCAAATCCATTTAAGCTGTTGTTAAGACATTATGTTTACGAATAGATTATTGTTCTGCTACATAATGAAGGATTACCACTATGAAATAGCAGCTAGAAACGAATGCCTACAAGTCAAAGAATATATTGATAAATGACCTGTGAACTTGTTTGTAGTTAGAATTGTAATTATTGGTTACTATAAGATATATTTGAAGGTAGAATTCCCTGGAAACAATTATTATCCTGCATATGGACACTAAGAACTTTCATTTTTATCAATTACTAAACTCCAATGCTCTATGAAGAGAATGACAAAAGATTTGCATGAATTTCCTCCAGACTGTACTTATTTCTTTCTTTAATGAAATATCTCACTTCATAAAATGTTTGATTAGTGAGATACAGATTATATCATTGATGATTTCTAAAAAGAATGAAATAGTATTATTCAAGATTATCAATGACTAAAAGTTTTAAGAACTTAAAAGCAATTAAATATATGAATTCTGTTAATCTTTTTCCATAATTTCAAATTACAATTTCTTACCTCACCACATATTATGAAGAAAGGTTTATCTCCCTTGTAATATCTGTGACCACTAGGGGAAATGCTCATGTTAGAAAATATAAAATCAGAACAAAACACATTACATACAAAAGTTTCACAGAGCTACACTCAGTACAGCAGTGAAATTAAGCAATAAAAAAATAAACCTCTGAAAAATAATTATTATTGATTGTGAATAAAGTATGCAAAAAGTTCAATTTTAAATGATCAGTCAAAAAGTTATTTTTATATATTTTTGAGACCTGCATACTGAGTATAGATGAGAGTTACTAAAATAAAAATTAAAAATGACAGTCCTCCTCAGAATAGATTTCATAGGAAATTTACTGCATCAGCAAACTTTGTGTAATTTAAGTGTTAAAAT
The DNA here is from genome assembly GCF_001194135.2 of Octopus bimaculoides. NCBI lineage: Eukaryota > Metazoa > Mollusca > Cephalopoda > Octopoda > Octopodidae > Octopus > Octopus bimaculoides. Next base: position 94,058,412 of record NC_068983.1, read on the forward strand.
GGTAGCAACTTACTTTTTGATTAGTTGAGTGTGTATGTGTGTAGATATGTATGTATGTATACATGCATGCATATATATATACATGTATGTGTCTATACATATATACATGTATGTATGTATGTATGTATGTGTATATATATATATATATATGTATACGCCTACATATGTATATATATATATATATATATATATATATATATATATATATATATATATATGTATGTTTACAGATATATCAGATATATATATATATATATTTATATATTCCCATTAAGATATGATGAATGCTGAACAAAGATTTCAGTGTCATCCTTTTTATGATAGATACTGAATTATATATTTTACAGGGAAATGCTTTTGATGTATATACATGTGTGTATGTTTATATAGATATATATAGAGAAAGACACAATACACATATGCTTATGTGTGTGTTGCAGACATATTATTTATTTTCAAAAACAATTACTACCTCCCTACCTATCTGTCTATACATACATGCATACATACATAATTACACACATATATAGATAGATAGATAGATAGAGAGAGAGAGAGAGAGAGAGAGAGAGAGAGACAGACAGACAGATAGATAGGTAATTGTTTCTGAAAATAACTACAAAATAAATAGCTTAAAAAATGTTGAAATGTAGTCTCTAAGATCAAATGATGTTAAAGATTGTATTGAGAGTAAAGAAAAGGCATAATAAAAAATGAGTAAAAATAATATATAGTGAGGAAAATGTGTGTATGTTTGTGTGTGTGTGTGTGTGTGGAACACCCACACACATATATACACACACACACCACACATGTACATACATACGTATATACTACCTACCTATTTTTCTACTTACCTGTCTATTTTCCTACCTACCAATCTATCTCAAATTTTTTTCCATAATATATAAGAAGACTTTGAAAATTTTGAAATATGGTGTATAAGATCAAATAACATTGTACATTGTATGTGAAGGAGAAAAGAAATACTAAAAGCATAAGAAGAAGAATAAAGTGTGGGTGTGTA
>NC_068983.1:94059543-94060386 GCF_001194135.2 Octopus bimaculoides
TATATATATAAATAGTTTTACAATCTGGATTGTAGACTATCAGGATAGTTAAAAATAACTAATTAAAAGGGATATCCATTTTGTTGAAAGGAAAAGTATATTGTTATGCAAACTTATACATATATGCATATTCATCTGTGTATGTGTGTGTATATTTACATATATATAAATATATATATATACATACACACACATACTTAATATACTTCCATATGCATATTATATATGTATATACACACATACAGATACATAATGTACATCCATATGCATATATATAAACTTATACACATATATATGCATGCATACATACATAAATACATATGCACACACATGTGCATACACATACGCACGTTTGATATTGAAAATAGCAATTCTTTCATAGCAATTGTTTGGGGTGGGGGTATGCTTTTTATATATATATTTTTTAACACCAAGTTTATTTGATGATTATTTCATGAAATTGACAGAGCAGAAATTGTATTCAATAATTGTGTGTGTGTGTGTGCGTGCATGTGTGTGTGTGTGTATTTATATGCATAGTTTTCTAGTCATTGTTTGCCCTAGTTTTTCAAAGAGAGATCTGATTATTATATTGTAATTCCTAAAGTAAAAAAAACTAAGATTGTAATCTTATTTAAGAACAACAGTTAGACTATAAACATTTATAAATATATGGCTTTCTTATTCTTCAAAAATGCTTTCATTCACAATATACAATGTTGATATCATTGACTGATAAATATAAAATAACAGCTTATATATATGTGTGTGTATGTGTGTATTATATATATATATATATATATATATATATATATATATATATATATATATATATATATATAT
>NC_068983.1:94060427-94090441 GCF_001194135.2 Octopus bimaculoides
TTATATATATATATATATATATATATATATATATATATACATATATATATATATATATATATATACATATATATATATATATAATCTTTCAAATACTAAATTCATATCAAATACTAATATTTGCCAGAAATAATAAATAAATTTCTTAAAACAACATTTAATTATCTAAAAAAAAGGAAGGACACAGTGAAAAATATAGCGTTAGCTATGCAAAAAGATAATCACAGCAGGAATATCTTTGATCTTAGGTCTGCTTGATCAGAGATGACCTGAAGTGAAATGGTTACAACCAGCAGGATAATATGACTGATTCTCAGCTGTAACTGAGATATATGTTTACCTGGTGGTGATATCTGTGCATGAAGAGTTTAATCATTACACACAGCCAGTAATTAGAAGAGCAGAGTCTAAACCTAATGTAACTCATCAATTAGTGGTTTCTGCTTCTTTTCTTTTTGTATATAAAATTCAGTAAAGAGAGTGTGGGCAGTACCTATGACTGTTGCTTTTTTTCTGATCTGAGACTGACTACTGGACTGCTTTCTTTGAGTAGCTGAACAGAGAATTCATGATTGCAAGTTAACTAACCAATTTGCAAAATTTAGGAAACCAACAATGATAAGTAGCTCCTCCTCTCTGGTAACTATTTACAGCTTGTTAGACTGGGCCTTATTAGAGTTAAGTGTTTTGGTTATTGACATAATTTAATGTTGATTGGATATAAACCTCTAACTTCTTACTGGTTATCCAATACCCTCTTCATTCACCCACACTATCTTTTAACTATTCAAGAAGTATTTAATGTATTGAATGACATCATGCTATATAGAATATTATATCGCCATATCATATGAGAATGACTTCAAGGAGATAAAGAATATAAACCTAATTAGTATTTGTTGACTCGAGTATTAACTAAATATATTAACAATACATCATATTTAATGGTGTATTGTTTTCTATCAAGTTTTATATTGTATTGCATGACATAATGTGTGCATTATCTTGTAAATCTATGGTCAGTCGGCAACATGCTATAACAACATAAAATGACATCACAATTATCTTATATAGAATACTAAAGTACTAAAAGAAATCAAGATTAGTCATATTAACAGCAAAATAAAACACAAAATATTACCAAAAGCACATTGTTGCAACAAACAAACATTAGATAGACATTAGAACCAAACCATTTCCTTATAACTGAAAGAGACCTGACATCAACAGACAGAAAGTGTTAAAGTCCAGCAATAACCAATGAAAAATGTAGACACAACTTTATTTCTCTGATTCTTCTTTATAATAAAAAAACAGCAATAACAACCATCACTAATACCCTTTCATCCAAATGATAAGACCAGAAGAGTCTTGTATCATTGATGAAGTTAGGAAGCTTGTCACAACAAATAAAACTTGAAGTACTAATATGGAAATATGAAAAATTTGCCATATAAAAATTAAAACAGGAGCATAGTTACACACACACAAATATAATAGTTTCTTATTATATCTATTTGATTTATATGCATGTTTATAATGTTTACATATGTGTGCATATATTTATGCATATATACATTTAATATTCTCTCAGTTTCATTGTAATGCACTGAAAAGTGGAATTTCTTGTGTTATGCATGTCTTTCTTTGTGTGCATATGCTTTTTACTCATGGTTCTATTTTTTTGTTTTTCCAATTGTATTATGACAACATAATTATTGCAATTATTTTGACATGCCATATTACCATATTCTTCAATATATGTACACTTCATATATATATCGTTGATTCTACAGGCTTCACATAAAGTCAGCACATACAAAGTGATCTACATATTGACATCCTCCTTTGATGACTAGTCTAAATTATTTATGGTTATCTTGGTACTAGTAGAGAGCCACAGGCCAGTGACTAGTAGCATTTGCTCATAAGCAAAAACCAGGCCAATGGCTGGAGACAGCCTGTAAGTGAAAACCAGATCAGTGACAAGTTGGAAGTTGTAAAAGACTTAAAGAACAGTATTTCACAAAACAGAAAATAATGTTCAACTATATTTTCCCATTAATCTTAGCAATATCATGTAAAGAATTTAGATGTATAATCATTATCCTGTCTTGATTACTGTAAGAACATTTATTAAGTGCATACAGTTAGTTAACAAAAAGTGTTTTGTCAAGAGATATATATTTCTTTCTTTAAGATTGAAATTCATCTTTGCAGAATTTAAGCCAGCCACCAACATAACAACAAGACTTCTGTGTGCAAGTCAAGGCAGTTCCAGAGATTTGTGAATATGTGAATTTGTTAATGCGTGCATATATTATGGCATATAGGTGGATATACTTACACTCATGTAATGGGTGTACATATTACTGCATGTATGTGTGTACATGTATGTGATTACTTTTTAAATATGCATGATTATTCTATGTGTACATATGATTGCGTGCATGTGCTCATTCCAAGAAAATCAAATAGAACGTTCTAGAAATATTCATGGTACCACCATTCAATTGGATTTGAAAGAGGTAGGTCTTCCTTGGAAAACCCCAGGATTTTGAGGCCTTTAAGCAAATCTTTAATCAAGCCCAGCATGCCTTTGCTAATAGATTTAAATGAAAATCTATAATGCAGACATGAGCTGTAGTTTCCTCACTATGTATATATGTATGGATGGATGGATGGATGGTTTGTTCTCTATGTTTAAGCTGTTTAAATTCTTCTTCTGAGGAAGGAACTGGTTTCTAACAAAGATACAAAGCTCTGTTGTTGGAATATATGTTGTTGGAATATCAAAAGGTTCCTGGACTACTTATGTTTAATAAAAAAAATAACTTATTTACCTAAGTTTTAACATCATCTCCTTCGAAATAGTCACTCTATGCAGTAATACATTGGTCGCAGTGTTTCTACCACTTTTGGAATCTGGCCTGGAAGTCATTTTCCATAAGTGAATTGAGGACTTTCTGTGATTCGCTGTGGATTTCAACAGCAGTGTTAAAATGGCAACCTTTGGGCTGCATTTTCATCTTGGAAAAGAGATAGAAGTTCACAAGTGCTAAATCTGGTGAATAGGGTGAGTGCAGAAGCAATACCATGTTTTTGGTGAGAAATTCATGAGTAAGGAGAGCTCAGTGACAGGGTGCATTGTTATCATAAAGAATCCAATTCTTCATGCTCCACAGACCTGCTCACTTTCACCGAATGTCCTCCCTCAAATGCTTTGCTGTAGAACTCTAGATTGATGGCACTAGGGGATGAATTCTTGATGCACAATACCTTGGATGTCGGAAAAAAGGATGAGCATGCTTTTGATTGAGCTGTGGCTCTGTCGTACCTTCTTTGGTCATGGAGATGAAGGCCTCTTCTATTGTGACGACTGCTACTTCGTCTCAGGGTCATGCCTGTAGACCCGACCAGTGATGACCCTTGACAAGAAGGATGGGTCATCAGTGGCACATTCACAGAGATTTTGATGGACTTTGATGTGATGTCCTTTCTGTTTGGTGGTCAGCAGGCAGAGTATAAACTTAGCAGAGACATGTCACATTTTCAATTCAGATGTTAGGATTACCTGCATGGACCCATATGACAGACCAACAACATCAGTAATGTCGTTGATTGTCTTCCGATGATCCTCAAGCTGGTGAATTTTCTGCACATTTCTGGTGGTGATGATCATGACAGGTCTTTCAAATCACTCATCATCTTCCAGGGACATTCTTCCATTTTTGAAGCAACTGTACCACTCGAAACATTGCATACAACCCATTGCTTTCTTGGCCTAAGCTTGCCAAAGCATGCTCAATGTCTCTGTAGCAGACTCCTCAAGTTTAATGCAAAATTTCATGTTGGCTCTTTGTTCCAACTTCCTGTCCATGACAAAATCATAGACTACAGCATACATGTGATCACAAAACACACAAATTTCACACCTTGCAAAGTAAACACAGCGATGTCATTCAGCACACTGTCTCACGAAGGTCACTACTAGCTCTCACTGCACATGCAAGTGTGTGCTGCCATCTGTTGGTGTACTACAGAACTAGTCTGGGAGTTTTTTGATACCACCTTTTAGATAACAAAAACAGTGTTGCATTTTAAAGTTGAGAAAAGTCTTGCATATTTTTACTGTTCCACTTACAGATTGTATTTGTAATATATGAGTTGGTTCATTTCATTTTCTGAAAACCTTAGCTTATCCAAATTGCCACTTGGGCATTTACTCACAAAACCAAGTGCACTAATTATTATTGGTATAAATGTAAATTTATAATCTGGATATAGAAGCTGAAGGTTTCAAAGCAGTTGTCCATAATTAGCTTCTTTCTAATTGAGAAAAGACAGCTGACCTCTATGACAGTACATACTTTTTCTTGCCTACTCCAAACAACAATATCCAGCCTGTGATGTTTGTGTATATATTCAATAACAAAGAGATTTCCTATATTTATTCCAGGACAGTCTTTTTTACAAATGGTATTGTGAATTGTTTTTGCAATAACATCATGTCACATAGAAATGTAGTACCTTGATGACATCTTTGGGCAGCTTCTAATCACCTGTGTGATGTCTTCCACAGAAATATGATATAATCTACATTTTCAGTTACATCTTGCAGCTCCAAGAGATTCACTATTTCTTTTGTTTATTAGGTATTTCATAGCAATCTCCAGTTCTTGGATTGCAAAGATAGGCAGGCAGGCAGGCGAGAGAGGTAGGTAGGTAGGCCAAAATAGAGAGTGAAGTGAATAAGTAGCAGATATACTGTTGTGACACATACTTAAGAAATGATCCTTAAAAGCAGAGAGAGAGTGCGAGGGGAGAGAGAGTGCGAGGGGAGAGAGAGTGTGAGGGGAGAGAGAGTGCGAGGGGAGAGAGAGTGCGAGGGGAGAGAGAGTGCGAGGGGAGAGAGAGTGCGAGGGGAGAGAGAGTGCGAGGGGAGAGAGAGTGCGAGGGGAGAGAGAGTGCGAGGGGAGAGAGAGTGCGAGGGGAGAGAGAGTGCGAGGGGAGAGAGAGAAAGAAAGATATATTGTTTATTTGAAAGATGAGATAGGTACAACTGGCACATGCATAAACTCATAATAAAGTAGATTGTGCATATAGATGGTAGACAATGCTATAGAATGACGTGTTAGCTTCATGTTCCAGGTTTGAATTTCTTTTGTTGTAATTTCACTACATTTACATCAGTAGCATCTTTAAAAAAAAGGCATGAACATCACAACACTCATTTTCCTTTACCTACAAAATTTTTAGGCTTCACATCTGTCTGGAGAGAGCACCAAGAAGCCATTCCAGTGTAGTTTATCAGAGTTGTCATGACTTTGCAGCAAAAATCCTAAAAAGAGCTGTAATTTTTTTGCTTTCTTTTTGCTTCAGAAGAATAACAATATTTTGTATACGAAAATAATTTGAAGAAATACCTAAATATATTTACAAAAACTTTATTTCTCTAAGAAAAATTATCTAAATATAATTCAATTTTACTGCATTCAATATTTCCTTTGAAATAAAAATACAAATACCATGTCTAACCCTGAAAATACACAACACCCACCCTCACTCCACCATCACTGCCAACTTCAGCATTATTACCAACAATAGTAGCAGCACCAAAACAGCAAGTAGTACCACCAACATCAACATCATGAGGAGTATCACATATGTGGTGGGACTGTCTAACTTCACTTAAAATTTATAAATACTATTCTACTCCTTACTCTGAAAAATCTTCCATCACACAAATATTGGTTATTGAGGCAGCTATTTTAACAGCAAGATTCTAAATGAAGTCAGTTCTAGAACAGTGAAATTCTATTAACTGAAGAATATCATCATGTATATTTGGAATAATACAAATTCTGTTTATTTCCAATAACAATGGCAATGTTTATTTTTCATTTGTATTTTTGTATAGAATCTTTCTACCATTATTTTATTAAGGATTCTTTCTGATATCAGCTGCTGTAATTTAACACCATCTTCTTCTCTTTCTCTCTCTCTCTCTCTCTCTCTCTCTCTCTCTCTATATATATATATATATATATATATATATATATATATATATATTAATCTGTGCATATTTTTTCTTATAGTTTGTATTCAACATTTATTTGACTCAAACATTGCATAGATTTCTTCAGAGAAAACTGAACAGATGTTATAGGAAAAAGAAAAACAATATCACCGCTAGCAATAACAATGGTAATAGCATTAACAACAAAATAATAATTATTATTATTATGATTATTATTATGATTATTATTGTTGTTGTTGTTATTGTTACTATTTTTATTATTATTATTATTGTTGTTATCATCATCATCGTTTAACGTCCGCTTTCCATGCTAGTGAAGCCAGATGGCAACACTAGGCTCCAATCTGATTTGGCACAGTTTCTACAGCTGGATGCCCTTCCTAACGCCAACCACTCAGAGAGTGTAGTGGGTGTTTTTACGTGCCACCGGCACGAAGGGCAATGAGGCAGTACTGGCAACGGCGACGCTCAAAATGGTGTATTTTATGTGCCACCCACACAAGAGCCAGTCCAGGGGCACTGGCAACGATCTCGCTCGAAAGTCCTTACACATACCACGGGCACAAGTGCCAGAAAGGCGACGCTGGGCGCAGGTGCCATCACGATTTCGATTATCATTATTATTATTATTATGCTGAGATCAACTTTGCCTTTCACCCTTTTGGAGTCAATAAATTAAGTATTAGTGAAACACTGGGATTGATGTAATTGACAAGTCCTCTCCCCACAAATTTCAGGCCTTGTGCATTTAATAGAAATTTGTGGTGAATAAGGTCAGAGGACCTGAGTTCTCTTCTAACCCATTTACTGTTGAGGTTGACTCCCACAGCCTTTGTCTCTTCCCAGGCACTCACAGCCAGTAAGGATTTAAGCTTGAAGTTGTCCTTCCTCAAATGTGGCCCTCTTCCAAGGCTACCAAGCCCTGACTGCTCGCACAGTTATACCACTTGTGTAACTGTGGACACAGTACAGCCTTCTCCTAAGACACACTTTAATAAAAGTTAAGACACAGGCATGGCTGTATGGTAAGAAGATTGCTTCCCAACCACATGGTTCCAGGTTCAGTCCCACTGCATGGTAGTTTGGGCAAGTGCCTTCTACTATAGCCTTTAAGCCGACAAGAGCTTTATGAGTGGATTTGGTAGACGGAAACTAGAAGAAGCCCACCATATACCTGTGCGTGTGTGTGTGTGTGTGCATGTGTGTGTGTGTGTGTGCATGTGTGTGTGTGTGTGTGTGTGCATGTGTGTGTGTGTTTGTCCCCCACCACTACTGCTTGATAACTAGTGTTAGTGTGTTTACATCTCTGTAACTTTGTGGTTGGCAAAAGAGACTGATAGAATAAGTACCAGGCTTTCAAAAACAAGTGCTGGAGTCAAGTTGTTTGAGTAAAAGATTCTTCAAGGCAGTGCCCCAGCATGGCTGCAGACTAATGACTGGAACAAAGAAATGATAAAAGGTAAAATGTTCCATTCCCTTGGTCTGTCAGCATGCCAAACACTAACCCAGAATTTCTAAGTCCTCACACTGTAGCTAAATAGTGTGAAGACCATTGATGGATGAACCCAATATAGGGTTCATCCATCCTGTTAAGTGATATTGTTTTTGTGCTGTTGGGTTTCTAAGCAACCTTTCTCACCAAGTAAGCATGATGGAAGGGTTTGATTAGACACTGATGACCAGACCATGATCAGGTTGTGTTGGATTATGTATTACCAGTAACACTCATTAGTGACCTGATGTGAATGTTATAATATAATTGTTTCTTATTTAGGTATAAGGCCATTACATTGAACTAGACTGATACCTTATTTAATCAACCCCAGAGGGATGAAAGGTGAAGTTGATTTCAATGACATTTGAAATCAGATTGTAATAACCAGAAGAAATACATCAGATATTTTGTTCAATACTGAAATGATTCTGCTAATGCACAGCCCTTTATAACAAGTAATAATGATAATAATAATGTTGTGCTTTTTATCTTGATATGAGATCACCATGTCTCACACAATGGTTGTGACACATGTGCCTGGTGTACCTTTATCAGATGGGTAGTCATGATGGGTAATATTGGGCTTCATATATTTGTACCCCAGTGTCACTTTCATGGCATGCATTGCTCTCTCACTCATTAATAATAATAATAATAATAATCCTTTCTACTAAAGGCACAAGACCTGAAATTTTGTGGGCGGGGACTAGTCAATTACATTGACTCCAGTGTTTCACTGGTACTTATTTTATCAACCCTGAAAGGATGAAAAGCAAAGTCGACATTGGCGGAATTTGAACTCCAAATGAAATGCTGTGAAGCAATTTGTCCAGCGTGCCAGCCCACTGCCTTAATAATAATAATAATAATGATGATGATGATAACAATACATCCCTAGCATTAGAACCTGAAAAAAGGGGAGTAATAATAATTATATCATCATCATCAAAAAGCTGAGAAATTGCTGTTAGTGTTTAACTTCAGGTCAGCCATAATCAAGTAGAACTGTAATTAAAGTAATTCCTGCCATAACCATCTTATCTTTTTTTTTTTTTTAGTTTTCATGCATATTTTATCTAGGACATCATTATTTAATGCATCCCTTCTTATATTTTTAAGATAGTAAGTTGAAATTTGAAAGAAATTTACTGTTTAGCAACTACATATAGAGACTCATCATTAGCTAAGCATATACTAAACCCAACGTATGCCAATAATCTAGCAATGATAATATGGGACAATGACTGTCCAGACAGTGAAGGAGATTGAGATGAACTGTCTATATCACAGAAATGAAGAACCTTTGTTCTCTGGTAGAAATCTTCATCCGATCTAAATTATATATCACCTGGAAATCAGTAGCAATAGAGTTTTTTTTACAGCTTCTTTTCCATGCTGACATGTGTTAGACCTTTTCTTTTTCAGACAGTATTTTACTGCAATATACCCTTCAATTTGAGAACCCTTTTAACTCTTTAGCTTTCAGATTACTCTATTAAATATAATGCTTATTTATTTGCATTGTCTTAAATTAATCATGTATTATCTCATAGCTTCAAGATTTCAATGATATGATTGTTTATTTTTAGAATGACATTGCAGGTTGAGTGGGAGAGGCCAGATCTGGCCAGTTTTAACATAAAACAGGTAGAATATTTGAGCCTTATATAGCTGGTTTAAATGCTAAGGTGCTAATTTTACAACACATAGGGATGCAGCAGGCCTATTCTAAAATCAGGATGCACATGGAAAAAGTTGAGAAACTAATAAAGTACAAGGATTTTGAAACTGAAATGAGCAGGATGAAGGTAAAAGGTGTTCCAGTAATAATTGGGACACTGGGTATGATACAAAAATATGCAAACCATAGCAGGGCTCACAACTTTATATACAGTTCAAAAATACAGTTCCACTATACAGTTCATATCTTAAACAAGACATTCTTATTTCAATAACATAACTCACATAGTACATGTTCTGCAAGAGGAATTTTTGTATGCAACATCATATATTCAATAAAGTTGACAGGCTAGATAAAAATGAGGCCATTGGCCTAATTTGGCTTGTGGGCCATAGTTTGCTGACACTTGGTTGGCTACAGATGCAGGCATGGCTGTGTGGTTAAGAGGCTTGCTTTGCAACCAAGTGGTTTTGAGTTATCCCACTGCATGGCACACTGGGCAAGTATCTCCTCCTATAACCCCAAGCCAACCAAAGCCTCATGAGTGAATTTGGTAGATGGAAACTATGTGGAAGACTGTTATTTATGTGTGTATTTGTCCTCCACCACCACTTAACAACCAGTGTTGGTTTGTTTGCATCCCAATGAAATAGCAGTTCCAGCAAAGAGGTTGACAGAATAAATACTACACTTTCAACGATAAGTACTAGGGTCAATTTGTTCACTTAAACTCTTCAAGGCCCCAGCATGGCTGCAGTCCAATAACTGAAACAAGTAAAAGGTAAACAATAAAAGATAATCGGCCAATAGATAAAATTATGGTCTAATATATCAAAATATTAATAAACATGTATACTTATTGTCTAATGTAAAATATTAATAAACATGTATACTTATTGTCTAATGTAAAATTATGGTCTAAAATCTATGTCTAACTCTCCCTTTATTTTTTTCCATTTCAGATCTTTCAGTACAGACCCAGTGATGGCCTACAAATCTAACTAAAATTCTACACTGCTGCTTTATCTCTTTCTAACTGAAGCTTGTTAGAAATAATAGATGTATCTTCTTTGCTTACTCTTTTTTTCTACCTACATGTTTTGCTTGCTTGTGAACTGAAGTAATAAGGTTCTTTAAAATGCCATTGTTTGATCAATTTTGAAGCAGAAACGAAAACAGGAGAACATCAAAATATTTTTCTTGATCTTCTTTACCTATGTACTGAAGAAGGAAAAAATAAGTTTCTCCTTAGCTGGAAGTCTTCTATTCACATTACAGCTAGGTAAAGCAAAGAAAACAATTGTATTTGTCTGACCAAAAGAATACGATATCAAAGCTTAACGTTTCTTCGATGAAATTTCTTTCTTGCTTTATTTATGAATATTTTGCTGTTTTACAAAATTTTCCATTACTTGTGCACACATACACATACCTACAAATCTTTTTCTCTCTCTCTCTCTCTCTCTCTCTCTCTCTCTCTCTCCACTATTTTATCTCTTTCTCTTCCTCCCTATATGTAAACACATATGCATGCATACACACACACAAATACACTTAAAAAATGTTTAGTAAAGAAACAGAATGAATATTTTGTTGGTTTCAGACACACAACAACAAAATACATTAAGTATGAAATTTTAAGAAAAAAAGGAAATATTTTATAATGGCAAGCCAAGTACCTAGAAAAGTTGCCAAGAGAAATTTTGGCAGGTAAAATTTCGTTATTCTGTCAAAATTGGTTAATTCATGTATTTATTTCTAAATTTTGATTAAAAGGCTTGTCAATTCTGCTTGCTGCTTATTTGAAACATTTCTCACAAGAAAATTGATACCTGAATAATTTAAGTTTATTTTTAATAAATTTTAAAATTTCTGTGATTATTCTCTTTTCTCTCTCTCTCTCTCTCTCTCTCTCTCTCTCTCTCTCTTTCTCTCTCTCTCTACTTATCTATTTGTTTGTTACAAATACACACATGCCCACTCAGACACACACAGCTAAATCATTAGATTATTTTTTAAGTTTGAAAAAATTAACTGAAATTTAATATGATCCATACATCTATTTTGATGACATAATGCACCCCCACCCAGCATCATTTCACAAACATTTAATGTATTATCTGTTTTTTAAATATTCCTTCAAAATATTTCTTGTGGAATCTCAAGACAATTTAAACTATGCAGAAAACAAAGATAGCTCACTACCGACATTTTCTTCTGAGCAGGGAACAATTTTATCAAAACTTCCAATTGAACCATCCCCATGGATTTGTTCCTACATAAAGCTGAGAACATTGTTTTTTGTTTTCATTTTGTTCTGTTATACAAAACTAATCATAGATGTACTATCATCAGCTAAATATAAAAGTTAAAACCAAATAAGGTCAATCATACAAGGTTTATTATAGAAGTTCAGAGTCACCAAATTAAGTTGTCTTATTAAATCTAAGAGGATGTGTCAGAAAGTAATGGAAATTAAAATTGCATTGCTTTCTGACTCACTCCCATAGATATAGTAGAAGTATAGTGAAACTTAGCTACTCTTAATGATGACCATGTTTCTAGTTAGGTTACTTTCTTCTTAGAATCACAGCTCTAGTATTAAGAACTCTATCGTGATTTTTTTTTATATTACTGGATTTTATTAAAATTAGTTTTAGAATAATGCCTTGATTGACCTTAAATTCAAATTTATGACATTTAATACTCTATTATATTTTTTAATAAACTTCATTTTCATATATTTTTATTCATAAAAGTTTATTCTGTGTATCAATGTATGTCAATAACAATAATAATTAAATCTACAACATCCTTCACTTGTTAAAAGACAGCATATGCAAGCATCCATGTATGATATATACATATATATATGTGTGTGTGTGTGTATGTACAGACACACACTCACCAATGAGTATGTACAATAATGTTATACATAATCATTTTTCTATATGTATCTATTATGTGGGTAGAGCCAGGTAATGCTGGGAGCAACAGTTTTTGCCATATCACCAATGAATATCTAGTAGGTACTGGGGTGGGAATCACTTTGAAATACCCAGCTGAGTACAAACCAGATCTCATAATCAGTGGCCTGATGAGAATTTTGGACCATCGGGTTGCAAAACTACTAGAAGCATCTTGTGAGATTAATCCAAGGTGAAATGAAAACATTATTAAAGTATAAACCAAATCCATTATAAATGTGAAACTGTTCTTCCAAGCATAATCCTTTCAACTCACCTGTACCATGAGATGGGGATATAGAACTATCAGTCATCTGTGTCCCTGTCTCAGACCTCCCTTGCTGGTACCAGATAGAAAGCTAAACCAGAACATCTGGTACCAGTTCAATTAGATGGTTACCATAGAAATTAAAACTACCTCAATTGATCCTTAATTACCAAGATAACCATGAACTGGAGGAATAACCAAAACTGATATAAACATACGTTTTTGATCACGAAAATAAACATGATTAGATAATTTTGTTTTAAATAAGTTTCACTAAATTAATTATTTTATTATTGGTATTTTATTATCCTCAGGTTTTTATTGATCTTCTTCAATAGAAATTGATAAATTTTGTTTGTTTTTTTAACTAACTTTTCAGTAATTTTTCTATCAAAATTATTTATCAGTTTTCTTCTGTTGTGTTGCAAAATGTTTTTTTATACTACTTATATTGTACTAATACTAACTACTACTACTACTGCAACCACTACCAAAAATAATAATAATAATAATGATGACGACGACGACAATATAAATAATGTGTTTTTTCCATTTTAAAAATATTCCAATATTATGTTTTTAAATAATTGATAATATATATATACTGAAGATGATAAACTAGTCAATTTCTTTCTGAATTTTTGTTTACTATGTATTTATTCTAAATGCCAAAGTAAAATACATTTGCTTTGAAAAATAATTTAGGTCTGCAATTAGCTTTACTTAAAGAAGAGAGAGGGAAATAATATAAAAAATATATTAGTAAAATGCTTTCCTGTTTTCCTTCATTAATATATTTATCAGAACTCCTTTAATGTTATTTCGATCTAATCTGCCATTAATTTATCATTAAAGGTAATCTAATTTAATCTTTGATCTTCTACCTGTTCAATAAACAAGTTTAAATTGTAATGTCATCAAACAGCTCAGTTGAATAAAACTCCAATTCTGCTGTTGTAGCCATTTTCTTATTTCCTTTTAGAACTTTCTGAAAAATTCCAGATTACATCATCTTTTGAAACTACATCATTAAGCTGTAATATACCTTTATAGATTTGTTCCTGCTTCCTGCTGGAACCTATCTTGACTATTTCAGATATTTGTAGAATGACAAATTTTTTTCAGAATATAATCAATACCAAGATATTTCTCGAGAAATTATTTCTTTTTTATCATATACAGTTAAGACTAAAATTACTTACCAAATATCTGAAAACATATATAATCATTAAGCTAGCATCTCATTAAAAATAACTTTAGGATAGCTAAAATGTATCTAGCCTCAGTTCTGTTTTGTTCTCCCCCCCCACACACACACACACACACTTCCTTCTGCATGGCAGCATATATAATTGAAATTCTTTCCTGTGTTATTCCATCTGTCTTTCATTTTAGCTGATGGCTATTTGTGTCCAAACAGGTGTATGTTTCTCTTTTACGTCTGTTGTAAGAAACAGCAAACAATTAAATCATAATCCCTGCCATTTTCTACTACCTCACCATTGATCTCAGTTTTTTTTTTTTTCATATTCTAGTATTAGTTAAGTGCATTACCAAAGACGCCAGCCTCCCCCTTTCATACATGCACACATACTTACACATCTCACACATATACAAATACACACAAATATATATATATATATATAAAAAGACACACACTCACCCCATAAACCTATGCACCAACGTACACAGACACACACACATACACACATATTCATTTACACACAAACACACATGTACACAGACACACACATAGTGAGAATGAATAAACATAGAGTGTAAATTTATTGTTATTGTCTGCTTAATAAAAAGAAATTTTATGTTTCTTCCAATTAAAAGACCCCCTGCAGATCTGAAATTGATAAACCTCTGAGGGAGCTAGTACTTTTTTAAACTGCATTAAGTTGTTTTTATTCTTATCACTGTCATTGTTGTTGTTGTTGTTATTATTATTGCTATTATTAAGGTATTGAGCTGGCAGAACTGTTAGCATGTCAAATAAAATGCTTAGCAGTAATTCTGTGTTTTCAACATTCTGAGTTCAAATTCTCCCAAAATTGATTTTTGCTTTTCAGTGTCAATAAAATAAGTACTAGTCAAGTACTGGAGTTGATGTAATCAACTTTTCCCACCCCTCAATTGCTGGCCTTGTATCAAAAATTGAAAAGATTATTATTATTTTTATTACTACTATTGCTACTACTGCTACTCAGTAGTTCTATTTTTACTTTTACTTTCTCTGTACATCTTGAGTATTTGCAGTGTTTTGGTTTTCTGTTGTGTTAATTACTCTTTATAAGATGTGTGTTCTACCTGGTGGTGTTGTTTTCTGTATGCTGTGTACGTAAGTCTTGGTATTTATCTGTAAGTATTTTTAACCCTTCCCAGGGCACTTATTATTGTACAAGTTGTCCTATTTTCAGTTCTCACATTCTAGTTACCTTTGTTTCTAGATATTTTATATTTGGATATTTTCTCCACTTCATTTAGTGATATTTTTTGTCTGCTGGGACTGAAGTTTTGAATAGGAGGCACTTCTTTTCCTGGTAGTCCTTAACAAAACAATATTGGACTGATGAACCTTAATCTCCCTATGTTGAAGGATTGGCATATCACAGAGTATGGTAGCTTTCTATATGTTTATACTGCCTCTTAATAATAATAATAAAACTCAGTAACTGCACTCTTGGATGCTGAGGACACTAAATACATAAAGCAGCTCCAATACTAACAACCTATGTCAACCAAGCAATGCCAAAATGAATGAAAACAACCATATCACTAAAAGGCAAGGAGAAGATAAT
This sequence comes from Octopus bimaculoides, assembly GCF_001194135.2. Taxonomy (NCBI): domain Eukaryota; kingdom Metazoa; phylum Mollusca; class Cephalopoda; order Octopoda; family Octopodidae; genus Octopus; species Octopus bimaculoides. Next base: position 94,075,682 of record NC_068983.1, read on the forward strand.
TGAAACCACCCCTATTCCCATAAGAAGAGAAAACCTCTTATGAAATCTTCTTCAGGAGATTCCTTTTCTCCTGTAATATTCTGCTTAGTTCTGCTTTCATTAACAAACATGCTAACTGAAACATCACATCCAAAGCTGATACAGATAGCATTTTCTTACCCTGTAGTTAAGGAAATGGATCTAATACAAATAGAAAAAATCTACTTCAGAGTAAAACTGATGGGACTAGTAAAATACTAAGAAACTATCAAAGCTACCAAAAAGAAATTGATTTGTGTAATAAGGAAACAAAGAAAATATAAACTTTTATATATAAGGAAACAAAAAAGTACTAATTACCAAACCATTACTAAATAAAAAGATTTAGATAAAACAATAAAAAAGGTTGTAAGGGAAAAAGTCAAACAGAATTTTAAAAATATTCTGAAGAAGAAAATATAACCATAAAAACAATTCATGGTCAACACCTCACAAGACTTGACAAAAGAGAAGTAAGCCAGAGTGGAAAGTCAAAAACAGAAATTACCTACCCACAAATAATTATGTTAACATAATAATGAAGAAAGATGTTAACATCAAGTCAAGGCTATTCAATCAATACAAGTTCATTGACCACATCATCTGTGGTGCCCAGTTCTTGCCAAGTCATGGTATATTCATTGATACAATCAAGTCAGCAGCTTTGTATACTGTGTAATATGCAAACAGTTTGATATGAAAATGGATTAAACATGTTACATAACAATTTGATCACAATCATTTGAAATATGCTTGTCTAGACTGACAAGATGTTTGAAGAAAACTGTCCAAACACAATTATCTAGGACTGGAGCAAAAATGCCTGTTTTCTGATATCTCAGTCCCTTCTGACCAAAACATTATCTGAAAAGAGGGTGAGAAAATGTCACAATACAAGGGGCTTGAAAATGAAACAAGTAGGACGTAGGGCATGAAAGTGAAAACAATAATAATAGTTGGAGACTAGACATGATAAACAAAAAATATGAACAGAAACATACAAATGATACCAGAACTCATTGCTTTACACACTGTCTAAAGATAGTCCTGCTAGACACAGCTCATAAATTATGCAAGACACTTTCAGTTCACAACTCAAGTAGGACACAAAATGTACTCTATGCAATCATTACTGAATATAACAATATAGCTCACACAACACAAGATCTACATGATCACCAGCCAATAGAATAATGCAAAACACACTCTTACATAATCAATACTCAACACTATAATACAACTCATAGTTACTCTACACAACAGACAAAACACTAATGCAACACCAGAAACAACTGTATTAATCTCACAACGAAGAAAACCTGATGTATTATATAAACACTATTCTACATTTCCAGAAGACAATGCTGCACACACCTCAGGAACATTGGCAGTATACCTGATAGTGCAGCAGAAATTTGCATTAAAATGTTGAGATAATAATAACAACAACAACAATATTGTTAAAAAATGTTTAATTAGATATCTAGCCTTAGATATAAATGAGAAGTGGTGATATCATGCCTTTCACAAAGACAAATGTAGAACTGGAAATTGAAACAGATTGACAGATTCCACTCAGAATTTATCAATACACTATTATAGTGTCTACTCCTCAAACAACTACAACAATACAGAAAACAAAACAAACCCTGATTATAGATGTAACACAAAACTAGCTTCCCATTTCCCAAAATGACAATGCTGCATACACTTTACTAACACAGAATTGCAGCTGATATTGCAGTAAAAACTTACATGAAATTACTGAAAATACATAATAGTAATTTCTTTGGAATAATAATAATAATAATGATGATGATAATAATAATAATAATAATAATAATAATAATAATAATAATAATAATAATAATAATAATAATAATAATAATAATAGTGTGTCTACTTAACAATCATAGATATATACATTAGTAAAACATATCTGAAATACTGAACCACTCTGAATTTTAAAAAAATAATAAATTTTATATTCTAATCTACCAATTCCAAAATAAAGTAAAATAGATATGTTTCTTACTATCATATCAATATTGTTAGAAGCTTTCAAAATTATCAAGTTATCTGGCTAAAATATTGGCAAACTTACTAATTATATTTTATATCATTCATAAATATTATTTTTTTTATTGACTAACTAAAACCTCATTGCTTTGATATGATCTCAGAGACAGATTATTTTTAACTAATGAAATGTTGTCTAGAAAATATTTTATAGTAAATAAACTACAAGTTTGTTGTTTCATCATCATTGTTGTTGTTGGTATTGACATAAGGTTGGGAGGGTGCACCAACCATTTGAATTAATTACTTAGGTGTGGCTGTGAAAAGTTAGATGTTCCTTTTTCTTTTCTCTATTCTGACATCACAGATAAATGATAGATAACGAAAGTGTTAACCAGTTTCCTCTGCTAGATTCATTTATATTATAAATTTATTTCCATCAACTTAAGTTATATTCAGAAATAAAAATGGCTGGCCATTTATTCTGATCATGAGTACAAGATTTTAAACAATTTAATCCTTTTTATATTAATCCTTGTATCAACCCACCGGAGACTACCTGTTTCTATGATACAAAAACCACCTTTTTAAAATGATTATATTTATATTAAATCTTCCATTATAATTTTATGTAGGAACATGTTTGCTAAGTTGTTTCCAAGCATCAGATTAACAATGACTTTTTCTTAATTTATTAATTCCCTCCACATTCTTGGATTATTTTCAAAACTGATTGAAACATACGTTGTATTATTAGAAATATTATAACAAAAGTGTTCAGTTTCACATTAGCTATGAAACCAAAGGTGCTAGATTCCATACCCAATTAAAAGAAAAATGAAAATGTCCTTTAGAATTGTTGTTGTTATTGTTTAGCCCTAGGTTGGTCCTGAATGAGCAGATCTATGATCAAAGCTATCTTATCTGTAATCATATAATCCATTTTTGGACTTTGTAGGACTTCATAATCAAATACGTAGTGAGATTTGATGGAGATTTGGTCATTATTTCTCACAGGTTAACCAAATACATAGGCTCATTCTTTATTTAGACTGTTATAAATTTGGTAAAAACTAAGAGTCAATGTGAAATCAAAGAGTTAGAAAAATATAATATAGCTAAAGTTTAGAAAATACATTAATTGATAAAAAGACATTCAATAGTTGAAGTGCACACACAGACAATAACAGCCAATATCAAAACATTAGAAAATAGCTAAGAAATTATCGGATACTTGATTGTTTTTTCCTTTTCAAATGGTTTTTAATCATTTTTAACGATTCTATCGATTTTCTTTTGTTTTTTTCTTCAAGTCTAGTCTCTTTTCTTCATTGAAGAATGAAACAGTAGTGAGGTAGATTATCCTATAATCACTGATTTCTTGTGAAGTCTTTTATTTCCTTCTCATTTGCTTTTTTTTTTTTTTTTGAGGTGGGGTGGCAGGTGATGGGCGTAAAATCCTCAAATGGAAAATATAGGAGATTATCTTATTGTAAACTATGAGAAAAGCTTGGAAATGTGATAAATGTTAGACTTATTTTTGCTATATTTTCTTTTGCTACTTTGTGATTTTTTTTTTTTTGCATTTTTTAAAATATTTTTTCAGTGCATGTTTCAGAAATATTTATAATTGAAGTGTATGCTGTCTGTTTTGAAATAAATAAAAAGGAATGTTATAATTTTGCTTTTTAATGTCCCTGAATCAATCCTGTATGATTATTTGATGCCTTAGCTTACAGATGAAGCTGTGTTTCTAATTTTTATCTTCACAAGCTTTAATATAATATATATATATTAACAAATTGTTCAAATGTAAATTTCTGTGTAAAAGCACATGTTTATAAAAAAAATATTGACTGCGCAAATTTCTGTTGTTTGACTTGATTCCCTTTTCTTAATCTGTGTTTATTAACCCTGTTTATCATTAACTGAGTTGTTAACAATCAAGACTACTAAGTGTTTCATAAATCTCACTTTTATAACCTTGCAATTCTTTTATACAATTCACATCTCTATCATAGAGAAAACTGACTGTTGTTTGCCTAGCAAAGAAAGAAGCAAAAAAGAGGTTTGCACATATTATGCAATGTGAGGATCAGAAGCATGAAGTATTCCACTGACTTTGAGAAGAAAGGGACATTGAAATGCTACTACAAGAGATTATTGAATGAAAAGAATTTGAGGAAGAGAGGGGGTGGAGAATTGTTTCTAAATAATAATGGTTTCATAAATGGACAGAGCCAGAAGTTGGAGCATAGCTGATTAAATCATTCCCAGTATCAGTATCTATTTTCGTGCTAGATGAGGAAAGGCAAAAATCAACCACTAAGTATGAAGAGACATAACTAAATACCACAAGGTCATTTGTCTAACACTCCACCTTACCTGTTCTCCACTAGCATAATAATATTAACTTCAAATTTTAGTCACAAGTGCAGATTAAGTCAATTGCATCTGCCCAACTGTGTAACTGATACTTATTTAATCGACCCTGAAAGGGTGAAAGGCAAAGTTGACCTCAGTGGAATTTGAACTGAGAACATAAAGACAGACAAAATACCACAAAGCATTTTGCCTGGCATGCTAATGGCTCTGTCTGTTCGCCATCTTTATTATAAGAAGAACAATTGTTTTAAAAAAACACAAGGCATACTGCAAATTTGTAGTGAGTGAATCGATGAATATTTTCTGGTACTTATTTAAATGACCTTGGATGGATATAAAATCATAGTAAAGCAACCTAATATCACAAAAGTGTTTTGTCTGATGCTCCATTGATTCTGCCATTCACTCCCCTTATAATTTCTAACATTGATACAGGATCAAAAATTTTCAAGGAGATTAGAGTCAATTAAATCAACCCCAGTACTGACTTGATACTTATTTTGGTGAGCCTTGAAGTTTAAAAGACAAAGTTGATGTCAGCCAAATTTGAACATTGCCCTTTTGCAGAAACATTATTGAGTTGTAAGGAAAAAAGAAAAAGCAAAATACATAGCTGATATGAAGTGAAACGTCTTTGTAAAGGAATTGAAACAACATTGCAATTGTGGCTTGTCAGGATTTATTGCTTTACTGTACACAGTTTGCCATTATAGGAACCAATATCTAGAACTTCCTTAGAAAAAAAAAAGAATAGTTTTGTGTAAGTCTTATATTTATTGCAAAACACAAAATGAGTGACACTGTGATCGTTATTCATCTTAATCTCGTTAATTCAGTCTTCCTACAAGAAAGCTTAAAGCAAGAATTTGGTTGATCCAATTTTTGAAAGTTTGTTTTTTTCTTTATGTTTGATGTGTTTAACAAGCATCATTGTATTAGACAGTCAGAAGTTTATTTCTTTTGAAGTTTTCACAGAGTTTGTTTGGAATAATATCTTTCTTTTATGTTGCAATGGTAGAAGCAAGAAGGAAGAGAGATTTTTAAAGTTGACAGTCATTCAAGCTACAAAATAAGGAACAAAAAATAACAGAGATGTAATCTAGAAATCATTATGTGTTTTTGTGAGTGTATGTCAATGTGGGTTTGTGGCAGTGTGGATACAAACACATCAATGGTTTCTGCATGTGTCCATGAATGTGTTTATAACTACTATGGCTTTTTTCCACTCTCCCTTTCAGTCTCACTCCATTTACTTCTCTCTCTTTCTCTCTCTCTCTCTCTCTCTCTCTATCTCTTTCTCTCTCTCTCTCTCTCTCTCTCTCTCTCTCTCTCTCTCTCTCTCTCTCTCTCTCTCTCTCTCTCTCTCTCTCTCTCTCTCTCTCTTCCCAGGATAGAATTTATTAGTTTAATTTGAAATATCTGTAATTTTATGTCTAAAATAATTGTGCAAATCTTGCTTTACTTAAAACCTTTTCCAAGTTAAAAAGAATGTGGACTTTTCTCTCTCCTTTTTTTTTTCCATGAAATTACTTCTAGAAGGAGGCATATACCCTTTTAACACTGATCGACTTCAGAAGATATTTTAACTTAGATATTCAGCTAACAAATAGTTTGTTCTAAATTGAATAGAAATAAATTGCAACAGAAAACTTATTTCAACTGCAGCAAACATCAATTTTAGCTATATCAAATGGTACATAAGTAACACTGATACAATTTACTTAACATAGTATAATTACTGCAGTGGTAAGGAGTAATGTAATATAGTCTGTAATATATTTAACAAAGGGTGGTGGAATAGTGCATTTGAGAGAACATTGTACAAAGCACCTTGTGATTTTAGTAGCATTCCTTCACACGCTGAGTTCAAATCTCACAATAGTATTGGGTCATCCTATAAATAATGTGGGTTTTTTTATACTTCTTTTAGCCTTCAAAATTTAAATAAAGTTCGTTTTTAATCTAAAATATACTCTCCTTCATTTTCTACAATGCTCTTCCATCGATTTGTAGACTTGTAAGGCCCCTCTTCCAAAATTCACTTGTCCATGATGAAAAATACTCCTCCAGTATTGTTCTAACCTCATCTACAGAATTCATATTTGTTCAGTCCAAATGATTTTGAAGACAGTGGAATAAATAATATTCAGATGGGGCAATGTCCAGCAGATATGGTGAGTGGGGAATCATTTCCCATTCAAACTGTTCCAGCCATTGGATTGTTATCCTCGTTGTGTGTGGTCGAGCATTATCCTGATGGAAGAACACCTTTCATCCTGAAACCAAAGATGGTCATTTTCCTTCTAGCACTGATTTAAGCCACTCAAGCTGCTCACAGTAATATTCCTCACACTTTCCATTGTGTTCTTGCCTTTATTTAACTCATAAAGCAAAATATACCGAATATGCTCCTTTGTCATTTCCATTATAGCTTTGAATAAATAACTGTTAAAATCAACTGCACTCTTTCAAAGCTTGCACTAAGAATAAGTAAAAGGTAAAATTACTACCTGCTTTTATAGCAAGTTGATGCAGGTAATTTATCCCATCCCCCTCCAACTTTTAGTTCATGCAATTGAAAAAAAACACATTATTTATGGGATGAACCACTATCTTGTTTTTTATTCTTCTGGGGTTGATAAAATAACTAATTGCCAAATAAATAGTTGGATACAACTGACTGTTCCCCTCCCCTAAAATGTATGAACATGTGCTTTTATTAAATATCAACGCATTAAGTAACAAAGGTAGTCGATTGATAGAGTTCATTGAGCCTAAAAAGAAAATGCATTGTGGTATAGGTTATGTCTATATATTTTCAATTGATTGTATGATCAACTTTGATTTTTATTTTTCCAGGATCAATGATTAAGTATCAGTTTTTAATTATATAAAAGCAGAGTGACACGCACGTTATGTAGTAATATAACCCTCTGAACAGACTGAGATATGGCATATCTGGATTGTAAGACATATAGGCTATTCTAGATAAATTGATTAGCTACCTCCACACTGCAGATCAAATCAAGTAGACATATCCATAACATATGAAATAACAATGATACTTATACAGATCAGTGGATTGCACTAAGTCATTTTACCAACTACCTTCATACAGATGAATCAGAGCTAACAGATGCAACATCGACAATTCCACAGAATAGAAAAAAAAAACAATGATCTAAACCAGATATAAAAACTGGAATTATGAGAAACTCATGATAATCAGAAATTAAGAAAATTAAGTTTGGTATTATTATTTTGGCATAATTAATTTATCTGGCTATCACTTCAACTTGCTAAAGCAGAAAAATGTGGACCAGGCTTTTCTGTGAGAAATTGTTTGAGTCTTATTAGTATCCTTTCCCAAGTGACAACTAGTTTTTATCTAAATGCAAAAAAAAAGTCTTTACTCTTTACGAAAGAATTAATTAACCTCAGGTCAACATAAACACAGTTTAGTCTGATTCTGCTAGAAACTGAGTTATAGCGCCAATGAGGATAGAACATTAATCTGGCTGCCATAGCATGGAATATTTCAATGTCTTTACAGTATTGTCAGTTGTGATACAGCTAATTCATTTACTTGTTTATTTTCAATTAGTTTGGTTGAAGGGGATGTACCCATGACTTTTGGAAGGTCCCTGAAACTAGTGGGATTGAGATATAATTAACATTTCTCTGGAACAGCTAGTAGCATGTCAATGTTTGTAGGCAAAACATGTGCAGAGTGAGAATTCCAAAGAGAGGAAGAAAAGCAAGTAATAATTAGTATAGGGATGCATGAGGGAGCAAAGAGAACATAGTGCAGTTGACAACAGAGAAGAGAGGTGTGTGTGCAAGGGATACTTGATTGAAGGGGGTGTGAGACCAATCAACTTTGAGAAGAAACCACTGCAGTGGTGGAAGGAGAGGCAAAGAGAGGAGACAACATGTCTGTGGCCATAAATCTATGTTACTAAGTATATCAGTATTATCTTTTGTACTGATGTTAAGCCAAAGATGACAAAAAGTTACCTAAATTAATTATATTGTACTTCCTAGAATCAAGCAGATAATTCAATAGACTACACTTCTCTTCAAAATACTGGCACTGAAATCAATATTTTATTAATAGCTATTTCTTTTTTCTTCAAACATCTAAAGCATAATCCAATATCATAAATCTCTGTTATAAATGTATTTTTTTTATATATATAAACCAGAATTCTAAATCAGTGATATAAATGCATTTGTAAAACACTTTCCAAATAAATCAGCATTTACATAATTTTTTCTAAATCTGTATAGACTAGACAGAAAACTAAGAATTTTAAGCTTGAATTCTCAACTGAGATGGTTTCTCAGATACTTCAATAACAAACCCTTAACAGAATTATAAAAGTATTTATAAAGTACTGTCTAAATAAATCAACATTTACATAAAGTTTTCTAAATCTGTATAGACTACAAACCAAGAATCTTAAGCTTGAATTATTGACTGAAATAGTTTTTTTAGACTTCTATAACAAATCCTTAACAAAATTTATACTTAAGCTAAGATTAAACCCATTTTCTTTTCTCAGTCTGACAGTTCACTAATTTACTTAAACAGAAATGTACCAATATTAAAAAGGCTAAAATAAATCCAATATTTAACATTTCTTTACTGAAATAATAAACATATGATTTGGTCTTGAAAGTTTTTCGCTTTATTCCATTTGTATTTCTATGAAATGGAAGTGCAATGATTAGAAACAGCATTATCATGACAGCAATAACACCATGTCTATTCAATATTCTTGTGTTGAACCAAATGTATATTATTGATTTTGTAGCATATCTCACAATTTTTTTTCTTCACATTGAAAGAACCACTTAGAGAACAAATGGCTAAAACTGGTTCTAATAGCATAATTGATGACAAACAATACTTGCCTGTCAATTATAGAAACTGACTGTAAACTTGTTTTTACACACACTACATCAGGGACATACTTCACACAGCCATTTCCTCACATTGCTGGGAACAATCTAGAATTCTCAATATTGACATATTTTAATACAAATATGGTGATGATATATGAATAAATGTGTGTGTGTGTGTGTGTGTGTAACAGTGGATAGCCATGTCAACACTGTATTAAACAAACAGCCAAGAAGCTGATGGTTCATATTCTGTTAATAGACACACACATATCAGGCATGTGTCATAATTAAATACTCAGGGTAGGCAGTAGACACTAGTAAAGTAAACTGTCCACAAAAGGCCTAATGCAAAGTTTCCATTGACACAGATTTGAGACTAAAGGAAAAACATTATAAATAGAAACTGGACAATAAAATATTGTAGAACAACTGTGTGTGGTAGAGTTCTGAGGTGATACGTTGCAGACACCAGAATAGATTTATTTCTAAAAACAGGTCTGGACTACCAACAATGATGCAATAGCTATGGAGGTACAGCAATGTCAACATCAGTGAAACAAAACCAAGGAAAAGACACTAAGTGTAGAGTCGACCAGTATAAAATGCAAAGTCCAGAGTATATAAAAAAAAAAACATCTTGTGTGATTTCAAATATAAAATGATGATTTATGAAATAGGCAGAAAGACAACTTCAGCAAAACAGGATATGAATGATCTAATGAACAGGCAGATACAGAACAACCCTCAACTGAGCTGTGAATAAGTAATAAGTAAATAAGCAACTCTAGCAAAACAGGATGTGATTATGCAGTCAAAAAGTAGAAACAAATTGGCTACTAAATTAACCAATGAGAAGTGGTATATACATAAGCAACAATGAAGCAAACCAATGAGGAAACAGAACAGCTAAGAAATTTGGAAATGAAACAATAACATAGACACTGCCTTAATATTAGAAGCCAGCTTATAAAACAATAGTCATAAACAAAACTATAAATTTGTCCCAATGCAAATGTATACAAAGTAGCCCAAATACTGAAAGAATGTAGCTCTCCCCTGAAGATCTCAGTGACATGAAACTCAAGTCATGAGAAAGCTTTCAGTTTAAATAAAGAATATTTTCTACATCATGTATTAAGCATTCTTTTCTTCCACAGTGACAAACTGAAACATTTTCACACTCTCTTTGTGTGTGTGTGGTTGTGTGCATGCTTGCATGAGAGTGTTCCGTTGTTCCAGTTCACTCAGCTGTAGAAATAAGATATGACATCACTGGTGCCAAGCTGTATCGGCCTTTTCCTTTCCCTTGGATAACATTGGTGGTATGGAGAGGGGAGGCTGGTATCATGGGCAACTGCTGGTCTTCCATAAACAACCTTGTCTGGATGTGTGCCTCAGTGAGTAGCTTTCTAGGTGCAATCCCAGGATTATTCATGACCGAAGAGGTTCTTTACCCTTCCAGAAGGAAAACACAGATGTAAGACCTGTAACTTTTTTTGCATCCAATGATGTAGACTAATTCATCTTTTTACACAAATGCATACATTGTTTAGAGAGTTGGGCTAGCATTGTTCAAGGCCTTTCTTCATTTAAAAAAAAAATTCAGGCACAGGCATCACTTAAATTTTAACATCTCTGTTATTTGCTGCATACTATGACTGACTATAGCCAAAAAAAAAAAGGCAAAACACTCAATGAAAAATTTCATGATGAACAAAGAAATGTGTCAGCATGAGTGGTAACTCTCTGAACACCTGCTGCAAGAGGTACTCATCATTGCCACAGCCATACTACTTTAAGAAAACAACCAAATTATGGCATTGCTTGAAACTGAGTGTAATTTAAGTTCACCTTGAGAGAGTTCAAGTCAGTTGCTAACAAAGCAACAAGATTTTTTGAGTTAAGAGAGTTTCCTGTGTTTGTAAATATGTGGTTGAGTTGGTGTGTTGGTTGAACCCATGAGTACATCTATTCACATAAGAGTTTCAGATGGAGAATTTTGGGAATGTCTTATAAATCTTCGCTGTGCTACTAATAGATTGGATTTGGAGAATCTATGTCAATTTCTTTTGCTCTTTCTCCATGAAACCAAGTATCTCTAGTGTATGCATGTATGTATGTATCTATACATGCATGTGTGCACTTTATATATATATATATATATATATATATATATATATATCAGCCAATGATAAGCACAAGTATACATGCATTCACTAATACAAGCACATACACATACAGATCACAGATGCAAACTCTCTCTGACATAGAAGTAGCAGCTAAATATCTCTCAACTCACAAAACTAACATTCCTTGTAAAAAGAATGATATATTGAACAACATAGTCCCTGATATGCCAAAATACAGATTGTAATACCATTTATCATATCTGCTCAGTCAAAGATAATCAGAAGCTAAAGAACAATGGCTAGTGCACTGTACATATCTTAAAATAACTTGTGCTTCAAACCATTAGGTAAATATTTACTGCATATATATCCAGTCCCTGTTAGACAAAAATGGTATGAAGGTCATAGCTGGATTATTAAGGGTTTTTTTTCTCTACCAGACTAACCTGGAGCAAAACAATATCTATACTGTACTGTACATATCTTAAAATGATTTGTTTTCTAAATCACTTCGTAAATATTTACTGAATTTATAAGAATGCCATTTCATTGAATTTGAAGTACTATTTGTATTTGCAGACCATTTAGACATAATAGAAATGCCAGCCATTACATCTTACTGTCTCATATATATATATCATCATCATCATCAGCATCAGCATCATAGTTTAACATCCACTTTCCATGCAGGCATGGGTTGGATGGTTTGGGATGGGATGGAGCTGGTTAGCAGGGAGCTGTCCAGACTCCAGCTGTCTGTTGAGGCATGGTTTCTGCAGCTGGATGCTCTTCCTAATGCCAACAACTTAACAGTGTGCTGGGTACTTTTTACATGTCATTGTCATGGGCGTGTTAGCACAGCACCAGCATGGGTGCTTTTTAAGTGGCACCATCACCTGAAAGGACAAGCCTGTATGTGTGGAAGACGGAGATTTTACTTAGCTTGATGTGTCTTATCAAGTACAGCAAATTGCCCCATCTCCCAGTCCCTTGTCATTTCTTCAGTGAGGCCCAATGTCTGAAGATCCTTTCTCACCACTTCATCCCCCATCTTCCTGGGTCTACCCCTTCCACAGGTACCCTCCACAATTAGAGCTTGGCACTTCTTTATGCAGCTGTCCTCATCCATATGCATCACATGACCAAACTAGTGTGGTCTTTCATGCACACATCTGATGCCTCTTATACCTAGTTTTCCTCTTAAATCATTTACACTCTGTCATGCATGCACACTGACATTACCCATCCAGTGCAGTATGCTAGCTTCATTTCTTTCAAGCCTTCACAAATCCTCTGTAGTCAAAGCCCACACTTCACTGCCATGTAACACAGCTGTACATACACAGCAATCATACAATCTGCCTTTCACTCTGCTGGGGAGGCCCTTAGTTACCAGAAAAGGTAGAAGATCTCTGAACTTCACCCAGCCCATTTTTATCCTAGCAACTACACTTTCAGAACTCCCTCCCCCGCTGCTACCTTGATCTCTTAGGTAACAGAAGTCATCTACTACTTCTAATGATCTATCCAAGCATTTGAGGGAGCCTAACTCTCTGGTTAAGAAGTTTGCTTCCCAACCACATAGGTTTGGGTTCAGTCCCACTGTGTGACACTTTGGGCTATAGTCCCAGGCCACCCAATGCCTTGTGAATGGATTTTGTGGATGGAAACTGAAAGAATCCCATCATATATATGTAAATATATATAGATTTGTGTATGTATATATATATATATATATATATATATATATATATATATATATATATACATGTGTGTATGTATGTGTGTGTGAGAGAGAGAGAGAGAGAGATGATTGCTATGAATGAAATGTCATCCGTTTCCAATATTCTGCAAAAACATGCCTGACCATGAGGAAATATTACCTTGTTTAAAACAGGTTAGGATTGGCGACAGGAAGGGCATCTGGCCATAGAAAGCATGCTTCATATCTACTTCATCCAAATATAGAAAATACAAGCACAGAAAAGTGGGCATTAAAACAATGATGATGGTGATGATGTATATATATAGGAGCAAACAATGGAGCTTCTACAAACATAAAGACAGACCTGATAAAAATAACAGTCAAGTCTTCATCAAATCACACACAGCAGCATTAATATGCAGATACACAGTAACACTAATAATACATATTGACTAATATACATACAATGCTTTGCACAAACACATACTGGCAAAAAAAGATGATGGCCTCTCAGTAGTCAATCACCATGCTAGAAATAGCCAGCAAATATCCTTCAAATCACACATCCTAATGTCTTTAAAAAGTAAGAACATATTGGACAATGTAGTTCCTGGTAAGCAAAAAAATGTAGAATGGTCATGGCTAGAATGTCTTTAATAATAAGGTGTGCTCAATCATAGCTAGTCTTTGTTCATCAACAACAACAGCTATGGTTATATTGTAGACGTCTAATGCAAGAATATATACAAGGGAGTGAAAGTAACCAGGAAGAAAGAAAGTACAACAAACATGTTGAGGAACTGGAAGCAGAATGAAAGACAAAACAGAAGTATTAGAGAAATTGTTTATTCTGATTGAAAGTATCATAAAAACCTAATATTAATAGACAGTATGCAAAGAGAGAGAGAGGGGGGGGTGGAGAAAGTAGAAGGTAAAGTATTAACAAAAAATAAAAGTATTGTGAATGGTATCATAAAGAAAGGTGTATTAAAATACACACACCCACATACACACATAAAGCACTAATTAATCTCATAATCGAAATCTAATGTCAATATTAAAAATATATTCACACCAGTTTGTGTGTGTGTGTATAAATATATATAAATAATATAGGTGGCTTATTAGCAATTTAACAAACTAAAAGCAAATTTATAGACATAACTAAAGTGACAGAGAGTACTAAGTGGTACCAGCATTGCTAGAAATAAGAGTCAAACTGACACACTAGCCCCTGTCAGACATTAAGATAGTGCTCTTGTAGCGAGTGAGTCGGTTTGACACTTATTTCTAGCAGTACTGGTACCACTTAGAACCCTCTGTCACTTTAGTGACATATATATATATATATATATATACAATTAAACCTTGGGAGAGGCATTATGCCGGTAATAAACACACGCACTGGTTCAGTCCTTTATTAATTTATATACTTTTTTTGTTAAATTATTTCATTGCACTCTTGCAATCTCTTCAGTAACTTGTCTCTCCACTTCCATTTATTTTGAATATTCAAAATAAATGGAAGTGGAGAGACAAGTTACTGAAGAGATTGCAAGAGTGCAATGAAATAATTTAACAAAAAAACTATATAAA
>NC_068983.1:94094914-94099101 GCF_001194135.2 Octopus bimaculoides
GTGTGTGTACAACAGGCGTCTTTCAGTTTTCTTCTACCAAATCCACCCACAAGGCTTTGGTTGACCCGAGTCTATAGTAGAAGACACTTGCCCAAGGTGCCATGCAATGGGATTGAACCTGGGAACATATGGCTGGAAATTAAGCTTCTTACCACACAGCCAAGAGCAAGATATTAAACAAGCAGCCCAGTCAAGTGGAGGCTGGCTGTTCGTATCCTGTTAATGAACTAAATTGATTCCATCATAAGGATATGGTCCAGAGCACCAATTTAAAACAAATACCACAAGCACTGTAAATTTGCCATGTTAGTGAAACTGAGTTGCTGAGTTCAATTCCTCCAGTGGGTTTGAAATTTCAGTTTCAGACAAGAACCTACTAATTAATTGTTTCAGTTCACCTTATCATTGGATCTAAATACTGGTTCTGATTACAAGCTATGTATAATAGTTGGTGTGTATATAACAGTCTGTTCCATATAAAGCTCATCACATGCAGGGTTTTCATCACCAAACAGATGCTTTTTGGGAAAAGCTTTTTACATTTGTAAAACATAGAAAAATGAATGTGAAATAGTAAAAAGAAATGAAAATGCACACTAGATTTTAAAACTTCTAACTCTGTTAGAAGCAAGGGAATCTTCAAGAGATTTTATATGATCTCTTGACCTGCTGGAAATGACAGCCAAATCTCCTTCAAATCACACCTGAACATCATGAAAAAGGAATGACACATTGGATGAAGTAGTTTTAGAGACACTACTGCTAAAGCAAAAGTGGATGAAAACTGAAACAAAGATTTTCTATGTCATTATGAAAGTAAACTTTATGAAGGTATGTAAATCAGATAGAATAAAACCTTCATCAATACCTCATAAATTACAATATAGAGGTTTAAGATCTATCGATAGATTCTATTATGGAAACCTAGTTAACCTAATTCTGCATGAAACTTTAGACATAAAGCTGATGATTATCATAATTTATGTAGAGGAAGATAATGAAAAGAGTAATGGGGTGATAAAGAGGATACAATAATGAGGATGAGGGTGATGGCGGTGGCACTTCTGTTGTTGCTGCTACTGACAGTGATGAGGGTGACGATGATGGGGATGATGATGAGAACGTTATGATGATGGTGACAATAATTGTAATGATGATGATAATCATGATAGTATTAACATCACCAACCAAAGCTGTAGTGACTACAATCAGTTCAATCTCTACCTATAACATCAACAATACAATTACTATTGATTTTGCCATCTCTATCACCATCATCACTACAATCCCCTTCACCATCACATAGCAATAGTACTGATGTCATGAACACTATTATCAATACCACAGTTATCAACATTACTTCAATACAAACTAACAAAAGAACCTCTATGTAGTTACTTGATGTGCAAGAAATAGCTGTTATAAATCCTACACAATCAGCCATTTTATTTTACTCTATTTTATTTTATTTTTCACTTTGTTTTTGGTTGAATCATAAAAAGCAGTATCCATAGCCCTTTATTTCAAGGCCTTTAAAAGTAGTGAGAGGATGGGAGGCAGTTATTTTCATACTGGAGACTTGGCTTGAATGCTTGTAAAAGAGTTAACTTCAGCAAAGGTGAGGATGGTAAAGTAAAATCAGGTGACAAATTAAGTCCGTCATCCAAGAATTCAAAATACAAACAGTTTGAACAAATACTACAATGCATCCTCTAACAATTCTACCATTCTGCCACACCGATCTGATACTTTAATTTTATTAACCTTGAAAGGATAAAAAGCAAAAGCGATCTCAGTGGAATTTGAATTTAGAGTTCAGTGAGCCAAAATAAATACTGCAAAGCATTTTGACCTGCATTCTAATAACTTGTATGATTCACAACCTATATAAGGGCACATTGGATTATGTTGTCCAAAGTAGATTATTCTAGATGGAAAAAATCTATGATTATGATTGGAAATGTCTTTGATCAAAAATCTGTCAACTCTCTCAGGGCTAACCTCAGCCCAAACAGCAACAATACTATCATTTCAACACATGCTAAGGTGGTGCTTCTATGTATTTGTTTGCCTTACTAGAAATAGCTGCTAAATTTCCTGAAAATGACCACCTTTGACAAAGAAGAAATTGTCTGAAAAAATTAGACATGATGATCATGACTGGAAGGTCTTTTATCATGTGATAAAGATGGAGACAATACTGATGGTGGCGATGAAAGTGGTGGTTGTGGTGATGGTACTGAGAAGGACAATGGTGATGATGTTGGATCTATCACCACTAACATTATCTTTACAACTACCACTACTAATACTACCACCACTCTCATCATCCTTATAATTATCACCACCTTCACAGACACCACTAGACCAATCAACATCACCTTATCAGCATCTTCAATACAACTATAACAATTACCACTACTAAATTTATCACCATCATCACTATCACAACCAACACCTTAACCATCATCACTACCACCTTCAATGGCTTCACAGCAACCACCACCATCGCTATCACCACTACAACTACTAGCACTCTTCAACAACTAACACCACAACCAACACAAATACCATCACCACTACCACTACTACTACTACTTCTACTATTACTAAAGCTGATACTTCTGGTACAGTCAAATTTATTGAATTAACAGTAAACAAAAGAATCTCTCCCTTGGTATATGTTTAAATTGTCACTCTATTATTTGACAATATTGCAAAGAATAAGATATAACAACAAGTTTGTAAATAAAAGTAACTTCAAAAGGTCAAATTGCTGATATTTGTATTTCTTAGCCTGAAACCGTGTTAAATTCACAAACACAAGTCAGTTTTCAAAAGAGCATTAAATGGGAGATATCTAGAGTGACATTTTGGCATGGTTAAATGCTGAAAAACAATAATCTTATTTGATAACTAATGCAACAGATTAATCAGTGGTGAAGCAAAAGCTAAGCAAAATTTAATGAGTCTTACCAGCTGAGTAGCTGTTGTGAAAGTTTCTGCTGGTAGATAAGGCTGATGCTAACAAGTTAATCAAAGAAATAATCTGAATGCTATATACAGCAAAGTGTGCAGAAATGATTTTACTATGAAGTCAAATGGCAAAACTACAGCCTTTAACTAACAGGCTGGCTATTGAAGCATGAATATGGTTGAGTGCAGTAAGAAATAACAATGAACAAGTTGAATTATTTTTTTTCTTTCTTTTTCATTTTTTTCTCCTTCTCCTCTTCCATGCTGGTTAGCAAGACAAGAGTGGTAAATGGATAAATAATGAACAAGCGTGGCTGGGAATAAAACGGATGGGAAGTTGAATGGGAAGTGTGGTAAGCATGAATAAATGAGTGAATGCTGTGAAAAGATAATAGTGGAAGGGACTGTTAAATGAATAAGACACTGGATGTAAGTGAATAAAGCTGTAATTTAGTAGAGATTTTAGTTAGGAATTCAATGAGGGAGAAAAAAAAAGTGTTGTGAGGATAAAAGTGTTAATAAATCAACGAATAGCAACATCTGAGGTGCATATCTAATCAGAATTGCTGACTTGCAACATACCAAAGAAGGAATAGAGTTTATAATCTGGGTGAGTAAATTGAACCATGGAGTTGAATATTTAGAATACTGCAAACTAAATCAATAGAAATAGCTCAGAAGATGGAGACTGGAATGACAAAATAGATATTCTCAATCTTTTGAATAGTATTAAAAAAATATAGAGAAATAGAAGTAGGAACAAAATCATAAACAAATAGAGAAATCAATGATTTAGTTGCCTGATTTATTACACTTCTTGTACAATACACTTTCAATCCAAATTCTACTGATTTTTTCCAATTCTATTCTCCACAACTATACCATTCACCAAACTTTCTAGTATTTTTTATTGTTGTTGCTTTTATTTTTATTTCTATTCCTCATATAGCTATTGTCTACAACAATTTTCTATCAATTATGTATTTCCAATGTCTATTAACTAGCAATGATTCAAATTTTCTTCTTTCTACATTAAGAACCATGGGATAATTTTCCCCTCACAATTTTCCTTAAAGTCTGTCTCTTTATATCATCATAAATAAAACTAGATATGTGCAGGTATGTGAATGTGCATGCATGCATGTGTGTGTGTGTGTGTGTGTGTGTGTGTGTATGTGTGTGTGTGTGTGTGTGTGTGTGTGTGTGTGTGT
>NC_068983.1:94099806-94108128 GCF_001194135.2 Octopus bimaculoides
AGAGAGAGAGAGAGAGAGAGAGAGAGAGAGAGAGAGAGAGAGAGAGAGATTATTAATAATAAAGAGTATGGAGATTTGTACGTCCACAAAATTCATTTTATAGTTATATACAGCATATTATAATGAACTACACGTTTCCAATGCAGTGACAACTCATTGTTGCAAATGCAACTTTGTGTCTGTGGATGTACAAGTCTCCATATTCTTTATTATTAATAATAATATATACTCCAAACAATTTTTACCATCCAGCAAAGCATTCAAGGAATTACCCATTGGAAGAATTCCCAGAATGACTAACAACAAATTGTAGTCACAGATGTTAAATACTGATTGTAGTGGTTAGCTATTAACTAGAACTTAACTGAGAGCTAATACAGTATCTGCCCAAATAATATATTCCTATGGGCTGTGCGTGAGAAGACCCGGCAAGCCAAGTAAGATCGTTGCCAGTGCCCCTGGACTGGTTCTTGTGCGGGTGGCACATGAGATGCACCATTTTGAGCGTGGCCGTTGCCAGTACCGCCTGACTGGCTCCTGTAGGATTTTCGAGCGAGATCGTTGCCAGTGCCCCTGGACTGGCTTGTGCGGGTGGCACATAAAAGACACCATTTCGAGCGTGGCCGTTTTCGTGCGGGTGACACGTAAAAGCACCCACTACACTCTCTGAGTGGTTGGCGTTAGGAAGGGCATCCAGCTGTAGAAACTCTGCCAAATCAGACTGGAGCCTGGTGTTGCCATCCGGTTTCACCAGTCCTCAGTCAAATCGTCCAACCCATGCTAGCATGGAAAGCGGACGTTAAACGATGATGATGATGATGATGATGAAACTCACTTTTATGCATGTAAGAGAAGACTGGAAAATTTGGTATTATTTATTCCCTGTTACATATGTTTCATTACCTAATAGGAATTACAAGTATATACATGTAGAAAAACATGTAAGACATGTAAGACAATTAAAATAATCCAAAATTACATTTGATGGTGCTACAATATTGTATTAAGTACTTATTAATCAGGAGTCATAATTTTCTGTCTGAAGAATTAATAATAAGAGGTGTCTTACATGTTTTTCTACATGTAATCTTTGTAACTACTATTAGGTAATGAAACTTATGCAATGGGAAATAAATAATACCAAATTTTTTCAGTCTTTCGTTTTGATATATAATTACTCTGCAAAAAGTATTTTCCAATATTTTACAGTATTTTCTATTATTTTCAATTCTCGTATAAAATATATCATCTAAATATATACTTTGGAGTACTGGAATATAATACAAATGCACTTGATGAAGATACTGCTTGGATTATAACCCCATCCACATATTATATATGTACACACACACACACACACACACACACACACACACACACACATATATATATTTATACATATGCAAATATAGTAATAACAAATTCAGAAAACATAATTTAAGCTTTGTAAACATGCACATGTTTCAGTAAACTGAAAATCATTATTACATAATGAAATTGGCCAGATTGCATAAGCCAATCAATACACATCCTCAGCATTCTCAGTCAAAAATTACATCCTTTTATGTTTATTATTTCTACAGAGTGGCTCGAATTCCACACACAAGCTTATCTAGAGATATAATGACCTTGTCAAACTGTACTATGTATAAGAGTGGAGCATGGAACTTTAGCAAAGTGCTACACCTTCCACTGCACTTCTATATTTTATACGTATATATTTTATATACACTGATATTGCATGATTGTCCTTCATTGGGATTCTAATTCTTGTAAGTGTTATACTTGTTTAGGGGTTTGTAGTTTATGAATTTTTTTACATTAAAAGGCGGTGCTCCAGCATGGCCACAGTCAAACGACTGAAACAAGTAAAAGAGTAAAAGAGATATATATGTGTATGTGTGAGTGTGTGTGTGTGCACATGTGTGTGTGTGTGTGTATACTAGACTACCTGTATTCTGTTGGATCACCGAGAAACTCTGAGTTTCCCAGTAATAGAGTTTTGTTTTGTGGTGTTTTTTTTCTTTTCTAGCTTATTTTGCATGCTTTCAATAAAATTGACATCGAATTCACAGGTAAGCAGCTCCTTTCCCCAGAAAAGGAAAGATTTGGCTGCTATTTCTTGCACGCTCTACTATCACATAACAGGTATTTCAGGTCCTTTATCACTAATAGCTGTTACGTGATAGCACGACATGCTAGAAATAGCAGCCAAATCTTTGGAAGTGAGATACGTTGAATGCACTTGAAAAACCTATCAGAAAAAATTATTTCACACTGAAGTTACCAACAGGTCTTTTATGAAATATTTATCTTTAAAGTCGTTTTTGCTTTGAAATATTTTCTGAGTATGCCAAAAAAATTTTTGTAATGGTATTCACTTGAAAATAGTTTTAAAAAACATTAAAATATTGTCTGTTTAAACAAAGCTAAATTATAAATACTTATTGTACAAACAACTTACATTTTTGAAATCACATTCACTTAAAAATATTTTTAAATCATTAAAATATTGTGTTCAGCAAAAACGAAAATAGAAACATTTACTGTAAAAAAACAAATTGTATTTTTTTTGTTGTCAAATCAAGGTCTAATTGAAAGGTAAGAGTTACTTCCCTTTCAGGATTAAGTTAATTTCAGAGACTTTTCCCATTATGCACCATTTTGGGTATTTATACCCAGAAAACCCTTAAGATCTTCACAACCACTTATCCAATTTACGCGAAATTTGTTTCATTCTATTCGTATTTACACACCAGTTTGGCTGAGTAACATTGCAAGCAAGCAAGATTCAATCTGACTTTTAATGTATTACAGATATATGTAATATATACGTGTGAGGTGATGCTGGCCATTGCTTGGCCACTTCCAAACTTTCTTGCTCTGCTTTATGTTGATTCTATTATACCACACAAAATACCCAGCTAGGTTTAAGAAATTTCTCTAGCTTTTAATTGTTCATCATTTTCTTATCTAACTTGTAATACTAACATGCTTACATGTGTTGCTAACGTGTATTCTGAGTTAAAATAACATTTGTGGCTTATAATTCTTTAAATTTTTCAATAACTTTTCAAATTGTATTACACACCCTTTGTGTTTCCATACTTTGCTATGATCCTCATCTCACTAAAGGCCTCAAGTCCCTTACTGCCATCTCTCTCTCTCTATCTCTTGTGTGTGGTGATGCTGGCCAGTGCTTCTTCATGATGCACCCACCCATTCCCCAGAAATCTCTTCTCTTATGCCAGAAACGCTGACAGGGCTTTGCCTCACTTCTGTACCAGAAGACTTGCATACCTCTGTCCCACCAACCCACCTATCTCTGTCTGTCTATACATAATAGACTAACCAATAGCAGCTCATTTACTTAACTTAAATGTTGACCTATTATATTTGCAGCAGTAATGCTTATATTTACAACGCTCATGACACATATTTACAATGCTTACATTGCACTCATCCCACCTCCCTGCTAATAGGGGCAACAGTTTTTACATGTTTGAATGATGGTAGATTAAAGCAAGAGAACAACTGATGTGATATGTCTGTTATCACGGAAACCCTTTTTTTCAGGTGCTGAATAACATCTCCTTCCCACGTCCCTTTCCCAGTTTTCAGAGATGGCACATTGAAAGGTAGGTCTAGTGAGATTGTTGAGATGCTTGAACGGAGGCACGTTGATGCATGTTGCATCCAAGAGGTAAGGTGGAGAGGAGCTTCAGCCAGGTTCCTCCCAAGCAAGACACATAGGTATAAAATATTCTGAGAAGGTAACAATGATGGAGTAGGTGGTATGGGCATAATTCTTGCAAAGAATTGGGTGGATAAGGCCATAGAGGTAGTTAGAGTGAGCAATAGAGTGCTTAAGCTTAGGCTAACCTTACAAAACAGTATAGTGACAATTATCTCTGCCTATGTCCCTCAAGCGGGCCTACCAAATGAACTGGACTACTTTTATGATATTCTTCTGCAGGCTACCTCAAAGATTAGTGACAATGATCTCCTCTATGTAGCTGAGGATTTCAATTGGCATGCTGGATGGCAGCTTGGTATCTTCCATGGTATGCATGGGGCCATGGATTTGGTTCCTGAAATGAAGAGAACAAGGCTACTGGAGTTCTCTGATGCAAATAACCTTTTGATCTGCAACCTGAACTTCAGGAAGCCAGCCAGCTACCTAATAACCTACCAATCAGGTGTCTGTGCTAGCCAGATCGATCACATTCTCACCAGAGAGCAGGATGCATAGTGATTCCTATATACAAAGACCCTCCCTGATGAAGAATGTACGTCCCAGTATAGACTAGTCATTAGTGACTTTAGCCTCCAGGCCAGAAGGATGCCAAGAAGTAAACCAATCTGGAAAAGAAGGATTTGGAAGCTTAATGACCCTTCATATGGTCAGAAATTTAGGGACATCCTAAATGAGAAATTTGATGAAAGGGAGGAGCTACAGACTTGTAACATAGAGAGCAACTGAGAATTCCTGGGAGACAGCTTGCTGAGTGCCACCGACCAAATCTGTAGCTGGTGCAAAGTCTCATCCAGACCTAGGGTAACGGGGTGGTGGAACGATGAGGTAGACAGGGCCTTTAGAGCTAAAAAAACAGACCTGGAAGGCATGGAAGAATGGGGGTAGCAGGAAACTGTATCAGATTGCCAGAAGTGATGATAGAAGACAAGGGAGAAGAAGAAAAGAAGAAGTTTGCCTATGTTCAACGACGTAAGGACCAAAGAACTGAAGTGTTTCAGATTGCAAGACTATGTGTGAGAGAAAATTGTGATGTCATAGGAGAGAAATGTGTCCACATGGATAATGGTGCACTAGTATGTAATGATTCTGCAAAGAAAGAGGCTTGGAAATGCTATTATGAAAGACTGCTGAACATAGAGAATGAGTATGTTGACCCAACTGAGGGACTGGCTACCCAAATCGACAGTTCCATAGTAGATAAAGCAATTAAGGATATGAAGACAGGAAAAGCCCCTGGCCCATCAGGAATCACTGTAGAGATGCTTAAAATATCTGGTGTTGTGGGTTATGATCTAGTCACCCATATAGTTAACCAGGTGATACATGAAGGAGTCATACCCAATGACTTATGTAGCAGCCCCATAGTCAACTGCTACAAAGGTAAAGGTGATGCCTTAGATAGAAATAATTACAGAGGTATCAAATTGCTGGATTAGGTGATGAAAGTTCTGTAGAGAGTGATAGCCCAACTAATTAGGGAGAGAGTTAGCTTAGATGAGATGCAGTTTAGTTTTGTGCCAGGGCGAAGCACCACTGATGCTCTATTTCTGGTAAGACAGCTGCAGGAGAAATACATAGTCAAAGATAAACCTCTGAATTTGGCCTTTGTTGACTTGGAGAAAGCCTTTGACAGGGTCCCCCCAGTCCTTTATTTGGTGGTCAATGCAGAAACTAGGGATACATGAGTGGTTGATGAGAGCTGTACAAGCTATGTACAGGGATGCTACCAGTCAGGTGAAGGTTGACAATGAGTACAGTGAAGAATTCAGGGTACAAATAGGGGATCACCAAGGATCGGTGCTCAGCACCCTCTTGTTCATCATAGTCCTCCAAGCAATAACAGAGGAATTCAAGACAGGCTGCCCCTGGGAGCTCCTCTATGCTGATGACTTTGCTCTTATAGCTAAATCACTACCTGAACAAGAGAAGTTCCTGGTATGAAAGCAAGGTCTAGAATCAAAAGGCTTAAGAGTTAACCTAGCAAAAACCAAAGTCTTAGTAAGTATGAAGGTAGACAAATCATAAATCCCTTCAGGTAGATGGCCCTGCTCGATCTGTAGAAAAGATGTAGGTAGAAACTCCATAAGATGTACCCAATGTAAGCTCACATAAAAGGTGCAGTAATATCAGAGGAAGGTTAACAGGGAAATTAGCTTTTGTATGTGGAATATGCACAGGTACAATAAATGCTAAAAATGTGCAGAAAATAGACTCCATCAACTGCCAGTGGAGTATTAGATAGCTTCCATTACCTAGGTAACCAGGCTAGTAGTGGAGGTGGATGCTTTGAGAGTGTAGCTGTGAGAATTAGATTAGGCTGGGCAAAGTTCAGATAGCTCCTACCCCTGCTGGTAACAAAGGGCCTCTCTCTCAGAGTGAAAGGTAGATTGTATGATGCCCTTATGCAAACCGCTATGCTACATGGCAGTGAAACATGAACTGTGACAGCCAAGGACATGCGTAGGCTTTAAAGAATTGAAGCCAGTATGCTTCACTGGATGTGCAATGTTAGTGTGCATGTTCAACAGAGTGTAAACATCTATAGAGAAAAGTTAGGCATAAGAAGCATCAAATGTGGTGTGCAAGAGAGAGGACGGCGCTGGTATGGTCATGTGATGCACATGGATGAGAACAGCTGTGTAAAAAAGTGCCAGTCTCTAACTGTGGAGGGAACTTGTGGTAAAGGTAGACCCAGGAAGACATAGAATGAGATGGTGAAGCATGATCTTCAAACTTTGAGCCACACAGAGGTAATCACTAGTGATCAAGATCTTTGGCGATGTGCTGTGCTTGAGAAGACTCATCAAGCCAAGTGCGTGCTGATGGCATGTAAAGAACACCTTTCGAGCATTGGGCCTTACAAAGGCAAAGTGGCTGAGTTCCTTTCAAGCATTGGGCCTCAAGGAAGCAAAGTCACTGAGTTCCTTTCAAGTGTTGAGCCTAACAGAAGCAATGACTAAGACATTTGGCATTATGTCATGCTTGAGAAGACCCATCAAGCTGAGTAAAATTGCATTCGTGGCAGATACCAGTGTCATGCAAATTGGCACTTGTGCTGGTGGCATGTAAAAGCAGCCTGGTGTTATGCAAATGGCACATAAAAGCACCTATTACACTCTTGGAGTGGTTGTCATTAGAAAGGGCATCCAGTTGTAGAAAACCATGCTAACCGAGACTGGAGTCTTGTGCAGCCTTCCAGCATGCCAGCCCGGTCAAACCATCTAACCCATGTCTGCATGGACAGCAGACATTAAATGATGATTTATGGAGCTTAATATCTGAATATTTTGCAAATATAAACAAACTTAAATGTGAAGCAAAGAACATATGTATGTGTATGTAAGTGTATAAGTATGTGTGTGTGTGTGTGTATACATACATACATACATATATATATATATATGTCCCACCCATGCCAGCATGGAAGGCAGATGTTAAGCAATGATGATGATGATGATGATAATGATGATATATCATTCAACTACAGTAATAGTAGTTGAATAATGTTCTTAAGGCTGCAATTTACTCACATGCGACATCTTTCAGAGCTTGTCGCTAATTCAGTTCTTAACTAAATTGAACACTGTTAACATTTTTGAAAAGGACTTGTCCCTAACTACATTTTGGCATAAAAATAATTGAGATTTGATCCAGTAGAAAAAAGTTTACATCAAAATTTGTAGCAACATTATAGGAGAGTAAGTAACGCCACCAATCAAGTTTAGATCCAAATGACTTTTTTTTATTTTAAAAGCAAAATATATTTATCTTAGCTTCAGTGATAGAAGAAAGCATGAAGAATTTCATAGTTTTGTTCCCATGCAACAAAAATTTGTATCAAAAAAGTTGAGAGGTAAAATATCATGAAAAAAATCTAAGTAAGGCATAAAATTGGATTTAAGTGTAATTAACTTTTTTATTTTACAAACAAACTATATTTTAATTAAGCTTAAATGATAAAGCTCAATTCAAGGAATTTCATAGTATCAATTTGATGCAATGAAGTTTTAAAAGTAAAAAGTTATGAGTGTTTGTTTCTCAAATGTGAGGGTGATAATACTTCTATACTTTTTATGAATATAGTTCTATAAGGGGACTTTTATGTCACCAACGTTATTGAGGTATGGAAAAAATTATCAACAACACTGCTAATTGACACATTTGACATATTATTAATTAGCATAATAGCATAGCCTGATAAAAAAAACTTGGATAACATGGAAAAATGCAAGCAAGAGAAATAATATTCTTAACATTATAAATCTGGAAAATTACAGGACAAGTTATTATACTTGGAAAAGTTCAGGACAACTTATTACATCTGATAAAGTACAGAACAAGAAATTTTTACTTAAAATATTGCAGCTAAGGATAAAATTTGATTATTAAAAATTATTTGATTTTAATTTACAAAGTAACACTATAATTATAAGTGTAGTCCGAATTTCTAACGATGTGACTAAACCGTTTTGCGGTGACACAGATGTGGTCGCGTGGTTAAAAAAAGATGAAGCTGGTTGCGAAGCTCCACGGGATAGGCGACTTAGCAAGCTTTTTACCGCTGT
>NC_068983.1:94108465-94109545 GCF_001194135.2 Octopus bimaculoides
AGCAAAGTGGACTGGCGAACAGGTTGACGTGTTTGCCAACGAACTCGAGATTGGCTAAACTGGCGAGATACGAAGGAGAATCGCTAGATCGGACGGTTAAGTTGGCGTTTGTGACTGGTTTTCCTGACCCCATGTCGGTCGAGTTGCAGAAGCTGCCGAACGTGAACTCCATGGCGATGGCAGATATTATAACTCGTGCTCGCGTGCTAGCTTCGTGTTGTAGATCGACGCCGTTGGCGGCAACTGCAACAGCAAAAGGTGGCCGATCAAGGAGTAGAGGAGAGGGGTCGAACAAGGAACGTGTGCGACCGTTCAAAGAACAGTGTTTCCGGTGTCAGGGCCCGCACATGGTGCGAGACTACAAGTTACCCAAGCCTGAGGTCATTTGCTACCGTTGTCGAGAAACAGTACATATAGCCAGCGAATGTCTGCAGGGAAACTGTCTAAGAGAGACTACTGCACCAGTGGTCATCCCTTTGGATCAATAGAGGCGCGTTTGTTGCTACCCGTTGTTGACATTCTGGTGGAGGGAAAGATGTCGCGAGCCCTCATGGACACGGGCTGTACGACGACCCTGATGACTCCAGGAGTGGTAGAGACGTGGAGTGGAGAAAGCAGTGTGAGGGCAGTCGATGGAAGAGAAGTACGCTGTGAAGGCATCACAGGTGTGCAGATTGTGGAACAAAGCTGACGCTGCAAGCAATTGTACTTGGCCACTTGGTGGACGAGATTGACGTGGTGATGGGGATGGATGCAGTCACTTGTTTAGGAGGTGTCACTGTCAACAAGGCCGGTGTGACTTTCGGGGTTGCGGGGAAACCGTGCATTGGTGAGAACCGTGAAGAAAACTATGCCGCACACACCATTGAAGTCTAGGATTTTCATGCCGCCTTCGATGGCCAGAGGTGGACAGTGGAGTGGCACTAGAGGGGAGAGCCCCTGACGTTGAAAAATAAAGTGGGCTGCTACCAGCATACTTTGAAAGGAGATGCCAGAAGCAAGTTCAAGGGGGAGGTGGAGCGGTGGATTAAGGAGGGCATATTGATCCCTTGGGAAGAAGAAGTAGAGAGCAAAGTCCTG
>NC_068983.1:94110505-94113543 GCF_001194135.2 Octopus bimaculoides
GGTATGTTCCCAAATCAAAGAGCGGGATCGTTTGGTGTGACGCCAGTAGCATCGCAATAGGAATTGTCTTAGAAATGGGAGGCACCATGGTGGAAGATGCAGCCTGGCTCAGAAAGATGGATGACTGCAACCATATCAATGTGGCGGAGTTGGATGCCGTGCTGAAGGGGGTGAACCTGGCCTTTAAGTTGGAGCTGCTCCCCATCGAAATTAGGACCGATTCAGCCACTGTGCTTGGTTGGGTGACAGCAGTCAACACCAATGAGCGGAGGGTGCGAACCATGGAGATGTTGGTAAAGCGTTGATTGGAAATATTGCGTGAGCTAACCGCTGAGTTCGATCTGAAGCTGAGCATGATTTTTGTGCCTTCCGAAAAGAACAGGGCAGACATCTTAACCAGGGTAAAGCGAGCCCTGGTTGCAGGTGCCAGAGGATGTGGAGCAGGCTGTGGCTGCAGCACGCTGTCTGAGTGAGTCGGAGTTGAGGAGTCTGCATACCATGCATCACATGGGAGTGGACAGGACATTGTTCCTAGTCAGGAAAGTCGACTCCGAGGTAACGAGACAGTGAGCAGAGAGTGGTTAGCAGCTGTGACAGGTGCCAGTCTATTGACCCTGCTCCGGGCATACATGAGGCGGGGAGTATTCCAGTGGACCACATCTGGAAACGACTGGAAGTGGACATAACATACTACCAGCAAGGGACGTACTTCTCAATAGTTGACTGCGGACCAGGGCGGATGGCCATATGGAGGGAGATGAAGACAGGGGCTTCAGAGGAAATCGTGAGAGTGATAAATGAGATATTCCTGGAACGAGGCCCCGTGGATGAGCTGCTGCTGGATAATGGCACTGCATTTCACTCAGAGGTGCTGAAAGAAATGCTTGATGGGTGGCAGGTCAGCCGCTTCTTCAGGGCGGCATACCGGCCAAGTGGAAATGGAGTGGTGGAAAGGCATCATCGTACCATCAAGACCATGGCAGAGAGGGGCCACATTTCGCCAATCGAGGCCGTATTTTGGTACATGTCGCCCAGGTCAGGACAGGCTGAGGAGTCGGTGCCACACAGGGCAATATTCAGGTACGAGTGGAGGCATCCGTGTATTGCATCAATGCGACTCGGGGGAGAGGAAGAGCACACCTTTGTGCAGGTCAGGGAAGAAGTTTGGGTAAAACCCCCAAATACATGGTGTACATCACAATGTGGAAAAGGAACAATAACCTCCAATTCGAAGAACAACGTGTCTGTCTATGGTATGTCACACCATGTTTTGGATGTGCGTAAGATTGTCAATGCCTCAGAGGATGGAACCAGCAGCAGTGGGCAAGATGATGAAGACAGCAGCAGTAGGCAAGATGTTGAAGCCAGCAGCAGTGTGCCAGGAACTCAGGCCAGTCCCAGAGTCGCACAGCGACCACAGAGGTAGCGGCACCCTCCTCCTTGGTTGGCTGATTATGAAACCAATTAAGGTGTGAGTTCGGGAGCAAGGAGTGAGTGGGAAAGCCGGTTGAGTGATCTGTAGATCAGGGGGTGCGTGTGGTGTTATGGGCTGTGATGAGCTATGTGGTGTTGGTGGAGAGGGATCGCAGATGAAGCAAACGGAAGTGAAGACAGACCGGAAGTCGGCCACACGCAGTGGACAGCGAGCACGTGTGGTCAGTTCGAACATCGACAGCGTACATAGATGTGTTTTGATCTGGAGCGATCGTTTACCCTGTCACGGTCGACAAGGTAAGGTCGCAGTGTTTTCGTTCTCCCTTTTGCTTCTTGTTGTCTTTTTCCTCCATCACACCACATTATTTATATCATTATTATTATTATATATATATATATATAAAGACATAGGTTATACTTTCTCATATAAGGGTGAACATATGTAAGAGAGTGTGTATGAGCACATTACAGCTATCTGTCAAGCATCATCTGTTTTCCCAAATCCACTTTGTTTTACCCAGGGAGTGCCTTGAATCTGGTATTTGTCTTCATGTATTATTGAGGAATAATTTTGGATTTTTATGCAAATTTTGGAAAACATTTGTTGAGAAATGGTGACTATGTTTTAAGACAAACAGACAAGTATTACCATATATAGACATAGCTATTTGAGAAAGAAAAAGAAAATAGTTGCTGGTATTTAGCTTCAGGTCAACCCTGCTCAATTGCACAAACCTATGGTCAACAGCCTTCCAGTAATATATTTCCCTGTCTTTTTAGTAGTACATCTAGAAATACATTATTTCAATTATGATAAGGTATTAAGAGAAATTTGGCTGCTATTCCTACCAGGTTCAGCAACCATGTTAAGTCACAGAACCATGTTCTTTGACTTATGGGGGAAAAAATAGTTGTTGGTAAGACTGTGTAGTGACAGCATAAATTTAACAGCTACATAAACATGTAGGTGTGTTTAAGGTTTGATCATTCTATAAACAAGCATGATGCTGGAGTTTAATGCAGAATTGATATAAAGATCAATATATTAGAGTAACTCTTTATAACATTTCACTTAATAAAAACCTCACATCAAAGTTTATTTCTAGCAATATTAACGTTTCATCTGCCTCTTCTATTTATAACTAAAATACAGTTTAAAATGTTCAGATATATGCACATTTTACATACAGATCATTATGAAAATTGTTTAATATCTACAAATACCATTCTATATGTCTCTGTAATCCATAAGGTTTTTCTTACATAAACCTGAAGGAACAGTAACATTCATGTTATTTCCCCATTCTCTGTTCTTATGTCATTATTCTTTTATTATTTTCCTTGTTTCAGTCATTTTACTGCAGCCATGCTAGAGTACAGCCTTGAAGGGTTTTAGTTGAACAAATCAACCCCAGGACTTAGTTCTTAAACCTAGTACTTATTCTATCAGTTTCTTTTCCCAAATTGCTAAGTTACAGGGATGTAGTAAACACCAACACCAGTTGTCAAGCAGTGATGAAGAACAAACACAGACACAAAGACACACACACACACACACACACATATGTGTGTGTGTGTGTGTGTGTGTGTGTGTGTGTGTGTGT
>NC_068983.1:94113553-94120331 GCF_001194135.2 Octopus bimaculoides
TGTATATATATATATATATATATATATATATACATGACAGGCTTCTTTCCATCTACCTAATCCACTCACAAAGTTTTGGTCAGTCCAAGGCAATAGTAGAAGACACTTGCCCGAAGTGCTTCATGATAGGACTGAACCCAAAACTATGTTGTTGGAAAGCAAGCTTCTTACCACATAGCCATGCTTGTGACTATATTCTATATTTTTAGCAGATACATTTGTATATATCATCATCATTATCATTATCATTTTAATGTTCATTTTCCTGGCTTGCATGACTCCGATGAAATTTATTGGGACAGATTTTCTAAATCTGGATGGTCATCTTGTTGTCAACCTCACCTGTTTCTAAACAAAGAAATATTTGCTTTATTGCTTTGAACATGAAAAGCATAGCGGCCAGAGATGTTCTTGAAGAAGATTACAAATAAATGACTCCACATGTATGGCAGTGGACAAGACAAGGAGATACAAATACAAATTCACACCTATGTACATACATTGTGTGTGTGTGTGTGTGTGTGTGTGTGTACAGAATAGGGTGTAGTTTGTTTTGTTTACTTTTGCATGTTTGCATGAGTTGGATTGGATTTCTAAGGCAGTGTTTTTTGGCAGATGCTTTTCTTTCGGTAAAACACTTTTAATTGCCTCTTGTAATATGCAAGTATGCAACGTGCCAATCCTAAAGCCTAGAATACATATTTTATAAGTGTATGTGTGAGTTAGAGAGAGGAGGTCGGGAAGGAGAGAGAGTAAGAAAAAGAGAGATCATTGAGCTAAAAGCAGTGACATTTGTTAACATTTGTTATAAATAATTCAACATGTAGTTCCATGCTTTTGAAGACAAGTGGAATAATAAAATCCCTAACCCAAAAATACTGGTATGGTCTAGCAACAGGAAGGGGCTCCAGCTGTGAAACAATGCCTCAATAATATGCATTCATCCTACTTGTGTTAACAAAGAAAAATGGACAGATAAATGAATGAGTGAATGAACAGAAACAGACATCCAGACAGATTAGTATAGTATAATACTGAGTACAACCACCTCAAAGAAAAGAGAACTCAAAACATTTGTCAAGTAACAATTTTAGTGTGTGAGTACTGAAAAGTGCAATGCATTACTGTGACTAGTAGTTTCATCTAAGTCAGGATCTTCAGACTGAGAAACCTGAGATTAAATGGCAGGGATCTTCCTGCAGAATTAACAGAAGAATAACACATTAGATTCAGTTGGTCATTATCAGCTCATTAAGAATGCTTATTTCATCATTCTACAAAGAGAGACAGTAGTATACTACTAATCATGAAAAATGTGATGAGCAAGTGTGATGGAATTGTGAAGTAAAAAGTGTGATGAACACTACTAGAGATCAGATGTATATGAGTACATTCATTGGCGATGAATATTATTTAAATAAAGAAACATTGTGTTTGTGGATAAGCTATAAATAAATTTACATACATGCATTTAGGAAATATACATTTAGACTCACTGAGCATACACACACACACACACACACATAGAGTTTAAATTAGGTTAAGATTTCAGTTTAAATTATGGTGGTGCATTATTTCACTTATATAATTTTACTTACACATAGACCGATCAGAAACATAATTCAGAAGTTTCTACTGCCCATCATTGACAGCCAATTAATACAAGTCTGGTGTCTATAAATATAGCAGTAGTATTGTTTTTCATTCTTTCTACATCTTTCCCCAGATGCAGCATCATTTTGCTTTAGCTATAAAAATTTGTTTGCATGCAGAAAAACAAGTAAAAGTATTCAATCCAAAGAAATAATGTAATATATTTGATAACAGCTGATTCCTTCCCTCTTGTGTAACTCTGAGTTTTCCTTTATGTAATCAGATAGTACTAGGTTGACAGAGAACATACTTTTATATACATAGGATTAAGTTACCATTAAAATGTCACAAGATATATTTGAAAATAAACATGTAATTTGATTGGTTGCTGAAATTTAATAGATTTAGTGTTGATATGAAAATAAGTTATGTTTGCTAAGTTAAAAGGATGAAAAACAGAAAGAAATAGCAAAAGACAAAAAAGAAAGAAGGGATGGGAGAAATGAGGTAAAGAGTTAAAAAGCAAAAGACTAGAAAGAATAAAAAGATTTAAGGCGATCATATAATATATTAATTTAAAAAATAGATGTAGTTTAAAAAACTCTATATTATTGATATATGTAAGAGAGAAAAATTGAATGTGGAAATAGAAAATAGATGGCATGAGAAAGGAGTGGCTTTATTATATAATATGATGTTTTAAAGAAAACTTATATAACAGTGCTTTCACAAAGAGAGTGAAGAACAGAAAGAGAATCAGGAAAGGAGGAATAAAAAAATGTTTAAAACAATTGTATATCTTGATAGAAAAAGCTATGTAAATGATATTGCAAAGTGTTGAATGTAACAATATAAAATTACATATAAATAATTATTAGCATATGAAAGTTGATATTCAATTGATGGAATTGTGAAGTAACTTTATTGTATACTAACATAAATAAAATGTATAATTAATTAACAGTGAATAGGAAGACTTGTAGTTTGGGGTGGGGAGTTGTATTTTTTTTTATAATGGAATAAAAATTGCCAGTTTCATGTGGCCTGGTGGTTGGGGTGTTTCACTCACAATCGCAAGATCATGGTTTTGATTCTTGGACCAGTCAGTGCATTGTGCTCTTGAGCAAAACACCTCACTTCACATTGCTCTATGATCACTTCAACATCTGTACAGGCAATGTCAACTTGGTGTAGAAAGTAAGTTCATATACAGCACAAACATTTGATCATTATACACAAATTCTTTGTGCAGGGTGTTTAGCAAGAAACTGTGGAGTCATCTTTCTCAAACATGGGAGACTACAAAGAAGAGGTAGAATACATTTCAAAAGTTAGGGACTTCAGTATAAGCATTTGCATTTTCCAAGATCTATTTGATATCAAAAACGTTTTTTTAAGTACTCATTAAATGTTTTTACATACTGATATATTTGGTATACTGGTTGTCCCTCCCCTACTTCTTACAAATTAACTATTTGACCAATATTACATTTCTAAATCTCTCTGAGAGATTTAGAAATGTATTATTTCTATTTTTGAAATCAGTGAATGTATTTCACTTGAAATCTATGTTTTCAAAGGCAGGTGGGCATTAATAGCTAAGCCATGCTACTCCAGACTGATGATGAGCAATGACTCTGAAACTAGTCTCTGGATGCTGGCTTTGCTGGGTGGAGGTGCTTATCTCCTGCCTTTGAAAATATAAGGACTCAGAAAATGTGTCATGGCCAACTGAAAACGGTGTTTCCTGGGGCTAAATAGCAGTAGCATTCTTCCCTTTCATTGGACTGTCACATTAAGTTGACAACATATCATCACTTTATCATGCTGCTGCTGTATAATCTCTCTGAGAGATTTAGAAATGTAATATTTCTATTTTCGACCAATATATTCTTTAACTATTGACAACTATATGCAATAAATAATAGAACTTACCAAACATTTACAATTTAACCCTTCTGATACCAACCTGCCTAAGACTATCCTTGGTTCCATGATATAAATTTTCTATTTTACAGTGATCTAAATTAAAACTTGCCCCAAAAATTTCATGCTAATATATTTCAAACACCAGCTTAATAATAACCAAATTATTTTACTAAATTCTTCATTAGTTTCAAAATTAATTGAAGTAAAATCACTGTATTTCATCAGAAATATAGTAATGAATGCATTAAGGACATGAATCAGGGTTTATACAATTGTACAATTGAATTAAAAATAACTGAAGGATTGATTTTTTTTAGACTTGAAGTTGGACAAACATTTGACTAAGTTGGAAATAGCTTGTTTTAACAATGTTAACATTGAAAACTTTCTGCTATTTGTGAAATGTTTATGTAAAAGTTTTAGAAACTTTCTGGCAAACAAGTGATTATAAAGAGAATTATACTGTAATATGTTGTTTTCTCTTTTTGCATAAGAGTATTAGTAAAATTATATATGCATTGTATTCTTTCTTTTTGTATAAAAGTATTATTAAAATTATTCAACGTATACTTTATCTTAAGCTTAAAACCTCTCCATGATAAGTCTCATTCACAGTAATCTGCAACATTATTGAAGTAATTTTCATCATACACAATTCTTAGTAAAAGGTGGATAATATTTTGGAGTAAATTGTTAAAGATAGCTAGTGGACACTTTAACTTCTTGTGAATAAACTGTAAAATGTATTATAATGGAGCTACTTGCAAGTATCTAAGTTTTAAGTAATGTCTCTCTCACTCGCACACACACACACACACACACACACACAGAAGTAACTGAACTCAGCACTACATATTGACTAAGCAAATTTGCAGTGCTTCTGCTCCTTACAGTAGTCAGTTGTTTCCACTCTGTGAAGTACCTACTTCATTGAGAAGGTCTGAGCAATATCCTTGTGATGGATTCAACCAAGTGCTATTAACTGGATATGAACTATTAATATTAGCCTCCTCTTTAGCTGTTTGTTTTTTGATATGCAATGCATATGCACACATATCAAAAAGTTCCTGGACTAGTTCTGTAGCGCACCAACAGATGGCAGCACACACTTGCATGTGCAGTGAGAGCTAGCAGTGATCTTCATGAGGCAGTGTGCTTAGTGACATCACTGTGTTTACTTTGCAAGTTGTGAAATTTGTGTTTTTGTGATCACATGTATGCAATAGTCTGTGATTTTGTCATGGAAAGGAAATTGGAACAAAAAGATAATGTGAAATTTTGTGTTAAACTTGGGAAGTCTGCTACAGAGATACTCTCCATACTATAGCAAGCTTACAGTGATGAGGCAATGGGTCATACACATTGTTTTGAATGGTATGGGTACTTCAAAAGTGGAAGAACATTCCTGGCAGACGATGAACAATCTGGAAGACCTTCTACAAGTGTTACCCCCAGAAATGTGATATTGTGCATCAAGAATTCACACACCCCTGGACCAGACCGTCAATCAAGAGTTCTACTGAAGGTTTTGAAGTGTCTGAGGGAGGACATTCAGTGAAAGCAACTGGATCTCTGGAGTGCGAAGAATTGGATTCTTAGCAACAATGCACCCTGTGATCAAGCTCTCTTTACTCATGAGTTTCTCACCAAAAACAATATGGTATCGGTTTCACACCCACCCTATTCGCCAGATTTAGCACCAGCAAATTTCTATCTTTTCCCCAAGATGAAAATGCAGCTCAAAGGTCACCATTTTAACGCTGTTGTCAAGATCTAGGGCAAATTGCAGAAGGTCCTTGACTTGCTTACCAAAAACGACTTCCAGGCCAAATTCCAAAAGTGGCAGGAACGCTGGTACCAGTGTATTGCTGAGCAAGGTGACTATTTCGAAGGAGATTATGCTAAAACTTAGGTAAATAAGTTATTTTTATTCAACATAACTAGTCCTGGAACTTTTCGATACCACCTTGTATGATCATATACACACACACACACACACACATATACACACTCACACAAACACACACACACACATATATATATATATATATATATATATATATATATATATATATATATATATATATATATACACTCACACAAACACATACACTAACATGAACACACTTTCTTAAAGATAGTGTATTTATCCTTGACATGGGGTTTTGAGCATGCTTTTGTTTAGTGTGTGTATGTGTGTGTCATTTTTTATTTGTTTGTTTTGCATGAATTTTTATCTGAAACCATATGTTGAAAAGCTCAAATAAAATGTTGTGAGAAAAAAGCAATATTCATTGATGATTTATTTCCAGAAGGTATTGAAGACAATTTCAGATGATATTTTGGCATCATCAGTGACATCAGTGAAATATAGTCTTGCTGTAACTTGTCCAAGTAGTATTAAAAAATAATATTATTTGAAACAACCTGCCATAAAGTGTATCCTTTTGCTGGCATCCATTCTATATGTGACATGCATCCTATCCATACAAAGCTTACTCAGTCGCTGGGTTAGGTATACAGATCTGCAATACCAGTCAACTTCAAAGTTTAGAACACAGTTCATATGGTTGAGAAGAAACCCAGCTCAACTCTTTCCATTTCTGATGCTAGCTCACAAACACCAGAATTAGGTGTTGAGCTGAGAATCATGTCTTTATTAGATAGCCCAGTACTCACTGTTATACAACTGTATAGTGAGATCATAAACTCCTTTGTACTTCCTGAAGTGCTTATTTTGATTGTTCTACACATAGAGTCTTATAGAGAGGTAGCTACCTTACCACTAACTTCTAGAAATATAACTATCTTGCCTAAAATTTCTAGAGATTTAATTACCTTTTATGTATAAGAAGCTTGCTTCCCAACCACATGGTTCTGGGTTCACTCCCACTGTGTGGCACCTTGGGCAAGTGTCTTCTACTATAGCTTTGGGCCAACCAAAACCTTATGAGTGGATTTGGTAGATGGAAACTGAAAGAAGCCTATCATGTGTGTGTGTGTTTGTGTGTGTGTGTGTGTGTGTCTTTGTGTCTGTGTTTTTGTGTCTATTTTGGTCCTCCACCACTGCTTAACAATCGATGCTGGTGTGTTTATCTCCTTGTAACTTAGTGGTTCAGCAAAAGAGACCAATAGAATAAGTACCAGACTTTAAAAAAAAGTCAATTCATTCACCTAAAAGTTCTTCAAGGTGGTGGCCTCTGTCTAATGACTGAAACAATTAAAAGACAAAATATATATATACAAATATACATAT